>NC_080397.1:60366854-60667822 GCF_030265065.1 Corythoichthys intestinalis | reverse complement strand
TCTAGGGTATTTGTTGAGCTTTCAGTAAATGATACTGTAGCCATTTAACTGTTCTGCCCAAATGCATGATGGGAAGTACAACCATGACTGTGCGTCGTGGTACCAATTGATATATCTTCTCTACGTTGGGAAATAACATAGGGTGTTAAGAAAAAGATCAACTATTACCTTTCTACCCCATATTGCTTCCCATGATTATTCTAATCGTTGGGAGACGGATTGTAAAGCTTTAGCCATTTAAAAAAAGGCTCCAAAGGCTGCCAAAATTCACTCTCCTCATATTACGCTGCCTTTTAGCTCTATATACTGTATGGGTAAAACGGCGCCATTATAGATTGAACGCAACAATGCGTGAGTGGTTCGTGCAGCGCATGCGTTAATTGCGTTAAATATTGTAACGTGATAAATGTAAAAAATAGGGCTGTCAAAATTATCGCGTTAATGGGTGGTAATTAATTTTTTAAATGAATCACGTTAAAATATTTGACGCAATTAACGCACATGTCCCGCTCAGACAGATTTAAATGACAGTAGAGTGAAATGCCCACTTGTTAATTGTGTTTTATGGAGTTTTGCTGCCCTCTGCTGACTGATTTGATAGGCTTCAGCACCCATGAGCATCGTGTAAATAATTATTGACATCAACAATGGCGGGCTACTAGTTTATTTTTTTATTTAAAACTATTACAAATTTTATTAAAACAAAAACATTAAGAGGGGTTTTAATATAAAATGTCAATAACTTGTACTAACATTTATCTTTTAAGAACTTCAAGTCTTTCTATCCATGGATCGCTTTAACAGACTGTTAATAATGTTAATGCCATCTTGTTGATTTATTGTTATAATAAACAAATACAGTCCTTATGTACCGTATGTTGAATGTATATATCCATCTTGTGTCTTATCTTTCCATTCCAACAATTTATTTTACAGAATATATATATAAAATTTACAGAAAAATATGGCATATTTTATAGGTGGTTTGAATTGCGATTAATTACGATGAATTAATTTTTAAGCTGTAATTAACTCGATTAAAAATTTTAATCGTTTGACAGCCCTAGTAAAAAATATTAACTCGCCGTTAACGCGATAAATTTGATAACCCTACCTTAAGCTTAAACTAAAGACTCTGGAAGCGTGTAACACATTATGTCTGTAACGTTAAATACAATTAGAAAATGATTTTATTAAAAAAAATTAAAAAAAAATTTTTTAAAGGCATGTCCGATATTTTTTTGCCGATTCCGATACTTTGAAAGTGACGTGATCGGACCCAATCGATCGGGACATCTCTAATTTTTACCCTACTAGAATAAAGTGTAATTGCACATCCACTCAGTGGGTGCCAGTGTCGCTGTCATTTTGAGTGTGTGCACAATATTTTTTAACCAAACATGAGCACACTGCAAAGAGCACTGGAGATATGAAAAGCTAAGACAAGGCAATATGACGAAGCGTATGTAGCATTTGGCTTTTGGCTTTGACTTTTAGTACAGTGGGAAACGAGGAAAGGCCAGTCTGTTTACTTTGTCTACAAATGTTTGCAGTGGACAGCAGGAAATATTTTTTTCAGCCAAAACGTGCCGAATATTGCCAACAATCCCCCAGCTTTGTCAGTGTTACATCACTAAACCAGCGAGCACTGTCACCATCATATAAATTGGCATACCCAGTTGCTCAGTGCAAAACAACCCCACACCATAAGAAAGGAGCTGATACCGCCTGCAGCAAAAATAAAAACTGTCCCTCTGTCCAATGACATTGTCGTTTTTGTTCGATTATTTTTTTTGTTTTTTCTGTCTAATTGTTAGGCATATTGTCCTTGTGACTTAATGTGGCTGATCAATTTGAATTTATTATTATTTATTGATTTTATTAAATTTTATTTTTCAGTATCAGTCAAAAAATGTATCCTAAGTGTATTTTTACAGTATGGATTTTTTTTGTTTTTTTATTTTTAAACTTTTGTAAGTTGATTTATATTACTTTTTTCTTTAATTTTAAAAAGAACACATTGTTATGGAGAGGTGTACTTATAATAATAAGAATTTTATATACAAATGATACTACAGTATATTTACATTGGCGGCAGAGAGTTGGGGCGGCGCGGAACGTTTACGTCTTCCTGGGGGGGGGCATAACAGAAAATAATTGAGAAGCACTGCATTAGACCAAGAGGAGCAGGGCCTGTGCCAACCCCTCCAGAAAAATGGGGGGGGGGGGGGGGGGGGGGGGGGGGGGGGGGGGGGACAAACGAAAAATGGAGCATCTAGTGCAGGCATTTCCTTAATACTGTAACAATGACAAGGAAGTCCCCAGCTTTGTCAGGTTTTTAATCCTTTATTTTAGAACACGGCTACTGTCCGCTGTAGGCGACGCCAACAACAGAACACAGAAAGAGAAAGTTTCCCAACCCACGCTTCCGCACACACGCGTTCAGCAACAGCATGCAAAACACAATCGCCATGTTAGAACCCGATTCTGTGTATCAAATGCTACTGCTTAGCGCAGCACAACTACATTTGGCCATGACTAATCGTCTGTCATCTTGCCTTTTATGATGCAAAACAATCTTTTTAACTCATTTCAGTCTGGATTTTGGCCACAACACAGCACCGAGACCGTTCTTATCAAAGTCCTAAATGATATTCATCGGAATACCGATGCAGGCAAATCATCTGTTCTGCTACTATTGGATCTCAGCGCCGCATTCGACACGGTTGATCACAACATACTAGGCAGATTGGAACAGTGGTAGGGCTTACTGACACTATTCTTCAGTGGTTCACATCCTATTTACATGATAGGGAATTCTTTGTGATAATCGGAAACCATCAGTCAGAACGAACCAAATTCACGTGTGGAGTCCCTCAAGGGTAAATTCTTGGACCACTCTTATTTAACATCTATATGCTTCCCTTAGCACAAATTATGGAACAGTATAACATCTCCTATCACACCTATGCAGATGACACACAACTGTACATTTCTGTGTCCCCACATTATAGTCCCTTAGTCTCCCTGAGTAAATGCATTCATCAAATCAATGAATGGATGTGCCAGAATTTTCTCCAGTTAAATGTGGAGAAGACAGAAGTGATCATTTTTGGGCCAAAAAAGGAAAGGTCAAAGATAAGCAGGCACCTTAGCACAATCTCACTTACAGCTACAAATCAAGTCAGAAACCTTGGCGTAATTATTGACTCAGACCTAAAATTTGATAGCCATCTAAAGTCCATCACTAAGTCTGCTTATTACCACCTAAAAAATATAAGCTGATTTAAGGGGCTTCTGACTCATCAAGACATGGAAAAACTTATGCATGCATTCATTTTCAGCAGATTGGACTATTGCAATGGTATATTTACGGGTCTTGATAAAAAATCAGTCAGGAAGATGCAGCTAGTACAAAATGCTGCAGCCAGATTCCTCACAAATACAAGGAAGCTGGACCACATTACACCGGTTTTGAAATCGCTAAACTGGCTTCCAGTAAGTCAAAGGATAGACTATAAAATACTACTGCTGGTCTACAAAAAACTTGGCCTTGGACCAAAATACATGCTTGATTTGTTCGATTCCTATGAGACATCTAGACCCCTAAGGTCGTCTGTAACCGGTCTCCTGCATGTTCCAAGAACAAGAACCAAGCAGGGTGAGGCAGCATTTAGTTATTATGCTCCTCACCTCTGGAACAAGTTACCTGAACGTCTGAAGTATGCTCAAACTGTTAGCTCCTTTAAATCAGGGCTAAAAACGCTTTTGTTTAGCACTGCACATCCATAACTGTCTATATATTTCAATCTACTTGCTTTCTATTCCTCTTGTGCTTATCTCCATTGCCGATTTCAATTATTATTAGTTAGTAGTAGTTTTTGTTTTATTTTTATTTATTTATTTTTATTCGTGATTAAATGCGATTTTTATGTATAATTTTATTTCCTATTTTGATTGTGTTGGTTTTTACGTTGTATTGATTTAAATGTGATTTTTATGATCTTCATGTGATGTAAAGCACTTTGAATTGCCTTGTGTTGAATTGTGCTAAATAAATTTGCCTTGCCTTACCATTGTTGATTTTCAATAGCGTCCGCGCTTCCAAGGATGCCCAGCATGTACCGTCACAACCTATAGCATCAGAGCTCCATGCTGTGACACTGCACAAAAAGTAGAAAAAGCACACCCTGCTCCAGTGTGTTCAAAGTAGTGTTGCACCGATACCATTTTTAGGCCCCGATACCGATGCCTGGCTGTGCATTATCGACCGATACCACTTGGACTCTTGACTAAACTCCACCTCTCTAAACTTCCAGGCCGCAAATCTTGCATGCAACTATTGTACTCGATGGAGATTCTATGCTGAAATATTTCCAGAACGCCGACATTTTCCTCTCCTAGTTTGTTTTTCCTCGATATGATAAAGCTGCCCCAGCATTGGTTAAGAGCGGCCAGTGGCGGACTTGGCAATTTTGGGGCCTAAGGCGAACATATCCAGGGGCCCTCTTCATGGCTCAGGGGTTAAAAAGGTGAGAAGGGTGTGGAGGAAATATGTTCCGGTACACTAGGGCTGTCCTAAACGACACATTTTCTCCTGATTAGTCAACCGACTAGTTTTACGATTAGTTGACTAATCTAATAATTTTCTTTTTTTTTACTTATTTAGCAATGAAATTTTTGTTGACGCTTATTAATTCACAAAACCATTTTGGAACACTTAAATTCTTTATTAAAACACAAATAATCATGTAAATAACAATAATTAATCACAAATAAACAATGAGGTTAAATGCTGATAGTATTTACTAGTGCAAAAGAATGGAAAGTAAACAGATTCAGAACACTGACTTTGGCTTTCCAACATGATTCAAAACAATCTTTAAAAAAAATTCTAACATTATTATTACAGTATACTGCTATATATAATAGAAGTATAATAATTATAATAATTATTCATTGCCAATCATATTTGTCATAAAGAGTGTCATTTTAAAGCTGTTCTTAGTGAAGAATCTATATTCTGTAGTATTTACTCAACATATTTTAATATTAATTCTGAAGTATGTGGGATTAACTCCAGAAATCGTTATTTATATGACGAACATGACGTGCTTTTATTTTGAAAGTTTCACCGGAGGTACGTTCGCTAAACCGCTAACCGAAACCTTTACGCTCTGTAAAAAACATTCTTCGTCATTGCTTGTGGTGTCACTAATAGATGTATTTTTTTTCGTTAGCAAATGCTGTTAACCAGCTGTTGAGTGATATTGTATGACTGATTCGAACTGTACTGGGTGTGCTGTCGTGTATTTTAAAGCAATAATAATAAGAAAGTTAAAAGAGGCATTAGCGGCCTGTTCTCAACTTCTCCCTCACTGCACTTTGGCTCTCATGGAGAGCACATTCGCTCATGTATTGGAAATAAACGATAGCCAACGTGCAAAGTAGCAAGTGAGCTGTAAAAATAGCGAGCTTAGTGGGGTGAAAAATACGGGAGAGCTAAGTGAAGTTAACGAACAGCTAAGCGGAGCTAAGCGACTGATACTCAGTCCGTCGTCGTGGAACAGTCCACTGTAGTGCGTGTGTGTGGGGGAAAGATAATATAAATGCAGCATTCAAATAGCTTTCTTTTTTGTTTTATTTGTTTGTTTGGTATGCTGACATAATCATACATGACGAATAGTTGGGGGTGCTGCTGGCTCCGGTAGCCCAAGCTCTTACTCGTTGGGGCAAGGGCAACTGGTTGGGGGCGCCCAACCAGTAAGGGGCCTAAGGCGATCGCCTACTTCGCCTGAATAGTAGACCCGCCTATGATCGTGGCTTTGTCAGGCTGCTGTTTACCATTGTGAAAAAGGAAAAGACTAATAGAAAGTGAATCCAGTAGAACCTTTTATTGCATACCTGGTATGAGTACAATAGTTAAATAAATCTTTGGGTTTCAAAGGCCAAATCAGTGCTAAATTTGTGAAATTAAAACATGTATAATACTAGCCCAACAGTAAGAAGGTAAAAATACAATCAATGAACTGAATAAACTTTTTAAAACCCTGAGTTTTGGCTCTCAAAGGCCAAACAGTGCAACTTTCATGAAATTATAAGTAATAGTAATTGACCACAGCATCCTGTATCTCTATTAGCCTCTCTCTCTCTGTGCACCAGCAGCAACAGAACTCAATTCCATCTATAGCAATGCACAAATGCAAACAGTATTGCGATGGTTCATTTACTTATTTTCACCCTTCTGTCATTGTTTGCATACTATCCTCATTAAAATATGAAAACCGATAAATGCTTGGGTGGTTTTAGTAAAAGCACTTTTTTCATCCGTGTGATTTTCACAAACATCAGATCAAATTTGATTTTATTCAGAAATTTGAGAAAATTCCAAAAGGTTCAGATACTTTTTCATACCACTGTACATGTGAAACTGGGGTTCGATACATTAAGCAAGGTTAAGAACCAATGGTCTAGAGTGAAAGTACCCTTAATCCTCTCAACAAGCAGGAATCACTAAACAATTAACACCTACAAAGCTATACACCCATTAACACCTCACTGTTAAGTAGAAGCAAGCGAGGACCACCAAAGTAAAGAGATACATTTATTGAGGTACTGATATCCAGGAATGTATTAAAATACAACAACGCAATGCAAAAAATGACCTCCTCAATTTTAACCGGGTAGCAATGAAAATCCTTTTTTTCGTACTGTGTGAGGCAGATGAGTTAAAACATGTCTTTTAAAAAACCCTTAATGCTCAGTTTTGAGTTGACACATAGTGCTGGTGTTGAATTACTTGCCTTACATCTTAAGAGTTCGGAAAATTTCAATGAATTTTCAAATCCTCATTCATGTAAATTAGCCCAATCAATAATACCAGAGAACGAAACTGAGCATTAGCTTTCTAAAGACAAAAAAATTGATCCAAGGCTTTTACTAGATAGCAATAGAGGTAATACATATGTGCCTAATGACAGCAGCGTGTGCTCTAGAACAAACTGTTGGAAGTAAACAGTGAAATAACAATGAACTTCAAAGAGTCCAACTGTAGCTGTGTCTCATTTATGACAGTAAATGACCAATCCATTCAACTCATTTCCACCAGGATTCAAGTGACATAATTGGTGTCTTCTCACTTTGATGACTCTCCTTGCAAAGCAGTGAAGAAATCCTTCACCTGTGGAAAAAAATGACAAAACAACCACTGGTCACAATAAGGCCCTCATACATTTACACTAGGGATGTCCCGATCCAGGTTTTTGCACTTCCGATCCGATACCGATATTGTTTTACACATCCGATCAGATACCGAACTATCTGAGCATGTGTTAAAGTTTAGTTATTTAGCCTCCTTACTTAGTTGTCAGCCTCATGTTGAAAAAAGGTTGATAACAACTAGCCAGCTGAATTAGGTGAGTTTGAATAACACACAATGGTTGGTAACAAGAAACTGACCTGTTTATTCAGTGACAAACACAAAACATTATAAATAACAAACAGAAATGGCATAGTCAGTCAGTAAAACGTACAAATAATATTGTAAACTGTCTTAAAAAAGCAAAACACACCAACAACCTCTGTGGAAAATCCCCCAAATCCCCCAAGCTATTAGATGCTTTTAATGTTTCGTGCATTAGTTACAAAAATTGTATAAAAAGCCTCTCAGGTTTAAATAAACGACTATTTCAGTATCAAGTTAACATTTTAAATAGTGTTGCACCGATACCATTTTTTTAGCCCCGATACCGATACCTGGCTGTGCCGTATCGGCCGATACCGATACCATACCGATACCACCCTGATTATATATATATATATATATATATATATATATATATATATATATTCCCCCCCCCCCCCCCCCCCAAAGAGCTACATAATTGGATGTGAAATCATTGCTACCAAGGCTTTGTCAGGCTGTTGCTTACCTTTGCAAAATAGGAAAAAGACTAGTACAAAGTATAATACTAGCCCAACAGTAAGAAAGTAAAAATAAGTTCATAATAATAAACTCTGAATGAACTGAGTAAACTTTTTTTAAACCTCTCAAAGGCCAAACAGTGCAACTTTCATAAAATTATTGTCACATTCTGCTGCTGGTTAGATTGTGTTTTGTTGCTGGGCTGTTAGTGGGGGCGTTCCTGACGTCGCACCTGAATCCAATGCGGGCTCATCAACGCCGCATTTAAGCACGGGTGAGCTCAGAGAAGGCTGCCGAGATATTTGCTTTGCTGATCGCCATTTGACATCTCGCACTATAGTCTCGCTACATTTGCTTGTTACACCCCTGCATTGGGTTTTTTCTGTTAGTGTGCTGCACTCGTTTGTAACCTCTACCCTGTGCAGGTATTTGAGTGTTTTTATTTTGGCTCGCTGCCTATCGTCTTAGTCAACCTTCGAGTTTGTAGTATTGAGCTCCGTCGACCTGCTGTCACGGACTACTTTTGTTATTTCTACTATCCCACGATCGCGTGTTATTTTTTGTTTGCAATCATTAAACCTTTGTACGTATCCCCCGCTTGTTGTCCGCTTCGAGGTCCAACCTTTTTTCCGCATTTGCGGACGCTAACAATTACAAGTAATAATAATTGACCACAGCATCCCGTCTCTCTATTAGCCTCCTTTTTTCGGGGGGGGGGGGGGGGCATTTCTATTTCTGAAAGGTGGCAACCCTACCTTGGAAACAGCTCCCAAATTACTGCAGCATTTCTTTAAGTAAAAGACAAAGTAAAGTTGACGTCGTGAACTGAACAGAGATTCTTGCACCGGTCCAGCGACCTTCCTCTGCTCTTGCAGGCTCAAAGTCTGTGTACGTTCCCGTTTCGTCTTCAAATGTTTTATCAGGTTCGAGGTATTGAAACTGGCCGATTTAACTCCACATCTCGAAACTTTCAGACCGCAAATCTTGCATGCAGCCATTGATCTTAATTGACGGGATTTCTATTTTGAAATATTTCCGACCGCCGCCATGTCGGCGCAGCCAAGCGGCCTTGTCATTGGTCTGGAGTGGCTATTGGCCTGTTCTCATTGGTCTGGAGCAGGCCAATAGCGATAGCTGCTTGGTGTTCACGTGTCATCACACAACACAGAGACAAAGTGTAGTGAGCGCCAGGAGAAAAAAAAAAGGCTGCGGTCAAATGTTATAATAATGGACCGGTAAATGGTATCGGTGCAGTCTTTGTTGGTACTCGCCGATACCGATACCACCATTTTAGGCCGGATCGGCGCCCCCTGCCGATACTAGTATCGGTATCGGTGCATCTTTAATTTTAAAACAGTAAATAAAATACTCAATACAATAAAATACCCCATTATGTATCAGCAGCTTTAAACTACATTCAATTCATTTAATTTTGCGAATCAACTGTTAGTTGTTAAAATTGCTCCTGTTATTCCATAATTTCCCTTCTGTCTACTTTCGACATGTGAAAGTTTTAAAACTGTTTTGAAGATAGATTCAAGTCAAGATTTTGCCTATTTAGGAGTATTTTAAATAAAAAGTTAATTAGCTTCGCTTGGAAGGTTCACAACAGCCTAATAGGGAAGTCTGCTTTAAGATGGCGGCTGTTTACTAACGCATCTGGTTTTCAATACTTCAATGTTGCTAACGCCGTCAAGTCTGTCATTTTGCATCTAGTTCTATATACATATGATATCTATTATCTCCAGTAAAACGACGTTGACGTAGTTTGTAGCGGGTGTCAGCAGCAGTCAGGTATTCTTGTGTTTTTTATCCAGCGGCATGAGTTGAGCTGAAGCCGTGAGTTGAGCATTGGCATTACCCGGGTCTATGACAAGCATTATGTTTACTTTCAGGACGCAATGCGGTCCCGAAAGTACCGCATTGCACTGAAAGTACCGAAAGTAAATGAGAAACTGACCGCATTGCGTCCCGAAGATCGTGCTGTGTATTAGTTCCGCTTTACTTGACATATTTCAATAATCGGAATTTTGATGTTTGTGAATCGTTCTCGAATCTTCCATGGCCGAATCGCTAAGGATGTAATGACGGCTGGGCATGTTGTATCGTGGTTCTAAGTGTTGGATGGTGCGTCTTACTCACGTGAGATAATGGCTCGTCATCCAGAATGAATTCTTCGGCAATGACTCTTGTTATTCCCTGGGCTTTGGGACTGTCGAGTGCCAGTTTGTCACGCATAGCAAAGGTTTCTGCCAGTGTTAGTTGCGTAGGACCTTTCTTTTTGTCTTCGGTTTTCTTAACATACTCCTCATATTGTTTGTGGTGGTATGTCGCTAAATGCTTGATTAGGTTGGTTGTATTAAAACTTCTTACAGCTTTACCACAACTACGCTTGACTTTATTGTGGCATATGTAGCACTCTGCCTCTTCTTCTTTGTCGTCCTTTAAGGTGAAATGATCCCACACAGCTGACATTTTTACCGATGAAGTCTCTCGGTAAATTGGGTGACGGTAGTGTAAATGTAGTGTGTTGAAGGTGTGTCTTAAAATGCGGATCGGCTTTTAGGGAAACCGAAGCAAAAACTGGAATGGATTATGTAAATCGGTGCGCTGGGAAACCCGGACCGGACTTTAAAAAAACTGGATCGGAATTTTTCCGTGTTCCGATCCGATGCGCATTTTTTTGCCCATATCGGTGTCCGATCCGATCCAAATATCGGATCGGGACATCTCTAATTTACACAGTAGCGGCTGTGTCAAAACTGTAAACCCACCTGCTTGATGAAGTGGTTCTGTGCTGCTGGGTTACTCTGAAACTCCATGCTGGCATCTAGCTCCAACACGGGTATCTTTTTCAACCACTCAAAATGGATCCTGAAAGAAGAGATACAGTCATGTGAAAAAATTAGGACATCCCATTAAATATTCAGTTCATTATGAAGAAATATTCACATATCAATGTCTGATGTTTTCTTTTATCTCTGGGAAAAAAAAAAAAGCGATTTAATAGTAGGTAGAAAACAAAAAATAACATTGTTTAACTCATTAACCAAATATATTAACAAAAATGCGTATTCTAACTGAGGAAAAAGTTAGGACACCCCACCACCTATTGTCAGTGAGACGCTTTTTGTAGCCATCTACCAGTCTTTGACATCGGTCTGAAGAAAGTTTGCCCCACTCCTCAATAAAGAATACTTTCAGCTGTGAGATGTTTGAGGGGTTTCTTGCATGTACAGCCCGTTTCAAGTCACCCCACAGCATCTCAATTGCAAGATCTGGGCCATTCCAGGCTTTACCATTTCTTCCTTTTCAGCCAGTCCTTGGTGGATTTACTGGTATGCTTTAAGTCATTGTCATGTTGCAGAGTCCAGTTTCGCTTCAGCTTTCATTTTTTCACAGATGATCTCACATCTTCCTCAAGCACCCGATACGACACGATAGAATTCATGGTGGAATCTATTAGGGCTGCAGCTATTGAATATTGTAGAAGTCGATTAATCGATGGATTAGTTAGTTCGAATAATCGAGTAATCGGATAAGGAACAGGAAAAATTAAAATACCTGAGCTGAGCCTCAAACGGTATAAATTTTTTAAAAAATGAGGATCTGTCTACAACAAAAGAACAATTGGCTAACTTACATAGAAAACGTTCGCTAGCTTAAACGCTATAAAATGCTAAAAAAAAAATTCCAATGCTCTTAACAAATGGTTCAGACACATATTCCCACAACCCCCCCCCCCCTAAATATACCTATAAACTAAATTAAGAATGCATTAAAAATATTAGCTCAAACAAAAACTTAGCTTACGTTGGTCTTAACAGGGAGCAGTTGGATTCAACCATGTGAAAAGAGACAGACCAGAGGGCAGTGTATCCACCCTCATCGATAAAACTAAATGCAAACACTTTCAAAATAAACCATTACAACGCCACTTTTATTAAATGAATACTCGAAGCAACAAAATTTAATTTGAATATTTTTTTTTATAATTGAATACTCAAGTTAATCGATTAATCGTTGCAGGACTAGAATCTATGATGGTGAGCTGGCCAGGTCCTGCTTAAGCAAAGCATCCCCAAACCATGACATTTTCACCTCCATGTTTCACAGTAGCTATGAGGTTCTTTTCCTGGAATGCTGTATTGGGCTTGCGCCAAACATGTCCTCTGTTTTGGTGTCCAAATAATTCAATTTTAGAATCATCTGTCCAAAGAACATTATTCCAGAAGTCCTGGTCTTTGTCTACATTCACTCTGACAAACTTCAGTCTGGCCTTCATGTTCTTCTTGGACAGCAAAGGTTTCCTCCTTGCACACCTCCCATGAGGGTTAAACTTGTAAAGTCTCTTTCTAATTGTAGAGGCATGCACTTTCACATCAACAGTAGCAAGAGCCTGCTATAGGTCCCGTGATGACATTTTATTGGGTTATTAGGTAACACTATATTTGACAGCGGTGTCATAAGACAACCATAAGACCGTCATAATTATGACATGACACCATCATGGACATGAATGAATGCATATGACAGATGTCATTAAGTGTCATCTGGCAAATTCAAGTGGTATGAAAAAGTATCTGAACCTTTTGGAATTTCACACATTTCTGCATAAAATCACCATCAAATATGATCTGATCTTTGTCAAAATCACACAGATGAAAAAACTGCTTTAACTAAAACCACCCAGAAATTTATAGGTTTTCATGCAAACAATGACAGAAGGGGGGAAATAAGTAAGTGAACAATCACATTTAATATTTTGTGGCCCCTCCTTTGGCAGCAATTACTTCAATCAGACGCTTCCTGTAGCTGCTGCTCAGTCGGGCACATCGATCAGGACTAATATTGGCCTATTCTTCTCTACAAAACTGCTGTAGTTTAGTCAGATTCCTGGGATGTCTGGCATGAATCTTTAGGTCATGCCACAGCATCTCAATGAGGTTCAAGTCTGGACTTTGACTTGGCCACTCCAGAACGAGTATTTTGTTCTTCTGAAACCATTCTGAAGTTGATTTACTTCTGTGTTTTGGATCATTGTCTTGTTGCAGCATCCATCCTCTTTTTAGCTTCAACTGTTTGACAGACGGCCTCAGGTTTTCTTACAAAACGTTTGAATTCATTCTTCCAATAATGATTGCAAGTTGTCCAGGCTCTGCAGTAGTAAAACAGCCCCAAATCATGATGCGCCCTCCACCATGCGACACGGTGGGGATGAGGTGTTGATGTTGGTAAGCTGTTCCATTTTTCCTCCACACATGACCGTGTGTGTGTTACTCCTGAACAATTCAACTTTGCTTTCATCAGTCCACAAAATGCTTTGCCAAAACTTCTGTGGAGTGTCCAAGTGCCTTTTTGCAAACATTAAACGAGCAACAATGTTTTTTGACAGCATTGGCTTCCTCTGTGGAGTCCTCCCATGAACACCATTCTTGGCCATAGTTGATGTGTGCACAGAGATATTGCACTGTGCCAGGGGTTTCTTTAAGTCTTTAGCAGACACTCTAGGGTTCTTTTTTACCTCTCTGAGTATTCTGCGCTGAACTCTAAACTCCAGCGTCCTCTTTGGTGGACGGCCACTCCTCGGGAGAGTAGCAACAGTGCCAAACTCTCTCCATTTGTAGACAAGTTTTCTGATTGTCGATTGATGAGCATCCAGACTTTTAGAGATGTTTTTTTATCTTTTCAAATTCTTAAAAATGAACAATCCTTGATCCCAGGTCTTCAGACAGCTCTTTTGACCGAGCCATGTTGCACATCAGACAATGTTTCTCATCAATACAATTCTTACCCGGTGTGTGTTTTATACTAGTCAGGGCAGCTTTAAACCACGCATCAATGATTGGGCACACATCTGACTTAAGTTGTTTGGTAAAATTGGTTTCAATTACTCTTTAGTCTCCTTAAGCAGAGGGTTCACTTATTTTCCCCCTTCTGTTATTGTCATTTGATGCTATCCTCACTAAAATTTGAAAACCTATAAATATTTGGGTGGTTTTAGTTAACGCAGACACCGTTTTTTCATCTGTGTGATTTTGACAAAGATCACATTTGATGGTGATTTTATGCAGAAATGTGAGAAGTTCCAAAAGGCTCAGATAAGTTTTCATGAATTGTATTAATTGTATAAAGTATGTCACTAACTCCATTTATGTCCAGCTTGGCTCTTTTAAATCCTTTGAAAGTAATATAATTTGCTGGATTACACAAAATGATATCTGTCACAACCATTTATTACTGTTCATGGCAGTGCCATGTCATAATTATGACAGTCTTATGATAGTTTTATGGCACTACTGTCAAATAAATTGTTACCAAATACCATAGCTAGCAATTAATGAAACAACTGGAACCGTAACTGAAGAAATAATTGTGATTGTTATTTATATCTGTAGCGCTGCAATGCATGATAGGAGGCATGTTGGACGACAACAATGTTGACAGCAGGTGGCAGCAGAAGTTGACTGTCTCCCTCAAGGGAGCAGCGATGGCCAAATGAAGCACTGCAACCAATTGGTTCAAAGATTCACGGCAGTACATTTGGTCTTATGACAGTCTTGTGATGCCGCTGTCAAATAAAGTGTTACCGGTTAATATATATTGGTGTAAATATCCCATAATACAGTGAGGACAGCTGCGGCTCATAGTCGAGTGCTGCTTATCTATGAACAAATGCCGTTTTTGTCTTAAATTTGGTGGCTAGGCGCCTTATAGTCCGAAAATTACGGTAGTCAGTGAGCACCACTTCAGACTTACTCTGTTGATTTGTCCACAAGCCATTTCTGGTGCTGCTCGTGTAACTTCTGGAGATAGTCAAGTGTCACAGTCTCTTCTTCTGGCCTCCCTCGCAGCTTTAGGCGCTCCATGCATTTCTAACAAATATATGTTTGTCACGACACTGTAAAGAACACAGATTTCATCCTTGTATTGACAGCAGAGCTTGTGCAGACCTCGGGAGGGGCTTTAAGATAGATGATGCCTTCTAGCGCCACCCGGTGTCCAAACTGTTCCACCAGAAGCGAGTGCCAGTCCTGGTAGACTGCCCACTCAGTTGAGTTGATACAACCCAGCTCGTACATGTTCAGGGCGAAGATGTATCTGGGAAGGAAAAGAACGCTACTCAATATTTCGGTCAAATTAAAAGAAGAACATAAATATAGACAAGAAGGCAGAACGTTTTAAGAACACTCAGTGTTTAACGGAGGAAATTTCTCTCCCTTTCTTACGGATTCCAATACAAATAGTCCCCGGGTTACGATGTACTCGATTGACATGATTTCGCCTTTACGACGCCGGAGTCTCATCCATTTTGTCTTTTTTTGGTTGTGTAAACAGTACCTTATTTTACCTCACAGTATCTTATTTTTTACTTTGCTTTATTAATATGACGTGTTCTGTCCTCATTAAACATGAAGTTGTTCAGCTTGACAGACAGCAAACAAGGCAACTGTGTATGGAGCGCCGTTTGTAATGCAGCACATGCTGAAAATTACGACATTTTCTCACATTTAGCGCCACACAGTGTTGAAAACGTGGTGTAAAATTTTTAGGGTTACTATTTTTTTGCACATTTACAACATTATTTAGCAACCTAAAAATTCATTTTTAAATAAGAAGTTTTGGACCTGAATGTTTAAATCCAGAACTAAATAGTTAATTTAAATCTTGAATTTATATCCTATATCTTAAATTTATATCCTAAATAGTGATGCACGATAATGCATTTTTCAGCCGATACCGATAACCGATAATTTCCTCCTCGTTCCAACCGATAACCGATAATGTCAAGCCGATAATTTTATTAAAGATTTATGTAAAATTTTAAAGTATACACAAGAGAAAATATTGCTGTGCAAAAATAATATTGCTCTTTTTTTTTCAACATCAACTGTGAACAAGTAGTAGTAGTAGTAAATTCCAACATCTAAATAAAGACAGATTGTCTGACATTGTGTAATGGTAAACTTTTGGCAACAATTACTTACAGAGTAAATACATAAGTTGCACAAAAATGGCTTTAAAAGTATGCCATTCCTAAAGTATAACATTACTACACAGCAAAAACACAGCTCCTTAAGACTAGTTAAAGTCCCTTGTTTTCAGTGTAAATCTATTGGAAATAAGTTAAATTAACTGCCAGCACTTCAAGTATATTTCACTCAGATTTCTTGAAGAAAAATGGCCATCTGAAAATAAGATTAACAGCCTTATTTTAAGCAATAAGTTATTATACATAATCCTAAAAAAAAAAAAATAATAAATAAAAATAAAAATAAATAAATAAATAAATAAAAAAACTTGTCAGAAATGTTCAATGGTTCAAAACATTATTTGAAAGCAATTTTTAGGTGAAAATTTAGGTGAAAATGACCTTATTTTTTTAGATGTTTGGGCTTAATAAGAACAAATTGCAATATTTAGTTCAAGTAAGTGGAATAATCTGGCGCATTCAACTAGTCTTCAACACTCAAACAAGATGGAGAAAATTATTTGACTAGATTTAAGAAGAATGATCTGATTAAGACGTCATAAATTTAAAGCGTACTGAATGCATTACTGACTGGATGACTTCTTTGTGTCGTTTGGTGCATGTTACAATTATCAACTAACCACTGTGCCGTCATGATAAACATGGTTTGTTGACATCACCTGTGTAAATGTCCGTGGTAAAACTGATGTGATCGGCATGTCTTTCACGAAGAATCGTGGTCGTATAAAATGCATTATTTTTTCATCCAGGGGTTTGGCTATCGGGTCATTTCGGGAATTTCCTCCCGCCTGTGCCCTTTAGTCCGCCCGGCTGCCAAATTAGCACCCGCGCCAGGCCTCTGTCTTGAACCGGAGTGGCGGCAGCAGCTAAGTTCGTACCGGATATCCGCCCGCCCCGGCCGGCTCGCTGCGGCGCATTCGGTGCATGGCTCTGCTCTCATCCTCTACCCGCCTAGGGCGAGGCAGCGGCCTGCCGGACCGGCGGGCTCCGTCGGAAGACAGCTACTTGTCAACTATCGATCTCGTGATGTGTTTAGCCATAGATGGGAGTTTACCACTCGCTTTGGGCTGCATTCCCAAACCCCCCCGACTCCGGGAGGACCGCAGCGTCTCTGTATCGTCACAAGCCCCGTAGCTTCCTTTATAGTTTATTTGTTAACAATAGCTTTAGCATTCATGCTAGCAGCAGCCTCATATTCGTTCCAAAAATCATTGTGATGCAGTTTTAAATGGCTGCTGGGTTAGTGCTAGTGGTGTTCAATGAGGACGCTTTCTTTACGCCTTGAGGAACTGTTTTGTAGATGGCGAGAGCATCGTTTATTTCATTTCACACACGGGAAAAGCAACGCACGCTAGTGAGAGCGCCTCAACAGTGTCAACACTGATGTGTAACACCGCCTCCTCTATGACGCCGTACTCCTAAACCCCTCCTCCCACAGGGGCTTCAGAGAGGGGAGGGGTTGAGCAGGCAGCAGTGAAGAAAACTGCTTGGTTGCGCACATTTGGAGGCTAAATCAAGTATATAATTATCGGATTGCATTATCGGTTGATTTTTTAATTATCTGTATTATCTGTGTGACGTCATAATTGCCATTATCGGCCGATAATTATCGGTAGCCGATATTATCGTGTATCTTTAATCCTAAATGCTAAATCTGGAAACGGTTGGAACTAAATATTTAGCTTAAAATTGCAAATTCACAAGACTGGAGACCGGAAGTAACAAAATAAAAGCTGGAGCACACAAATACTCTTTAAATAGCTTCTCCTAAATATGTATTTTACCTATATATTGTTATTATCACAATGACTCATGTCTGAGAGCAGACTGGCACCTTTGAGTAGTTTTCATTCATTTTCAAGCAACGTAAACAGACAGTCTGAGCTGCTCCACCAGCTTTTATTTTGTTACTTCCGGTCTCCAGTCATGTGAGTTTGCATATTAAACTAAATATTTAGTTCCGACCGTTTCCTGATTTAACATTTAGGATATCGAATATACATTTAAGATTTAAACTAAATATCTAGTTATGGATTTTAACAATCAGTTCAAAAATGTCTTATTTAAAAATAAATATTTAAGTTGCTAAATAATGTTGTAAATGTGCAAAAAAAAGTGACGATAAAAATTTCACACTATATTAAACACTGTGTAGCGTTAAATGTGAGAAAATGTTGTCGTAATTTTTAGCATGTGCTGCTTTACAAACGGCGCCCCATAACTGTGCCTTTTGAAGCTTTTTATTACTACCTTCATTTTGAAAATTTGTAAAGCTGTAACACACTTCTGTACACTTGTGTTCAAAAACCCTGATGTTGGGGAGAAAAAAATGTTTTGGTGGATTATTATTGTTTTATTAAATAAATCAATAAATAGCAAATATTGAAATAATAGTGTATTTCATCTTTGGGGATTAAATATACGTATATGTTGAATAACACTAACATTCTCTTTAATGGGGAAAAAAAGGAAAGTTTCAAAATGTATCTAGTTTTTGTTGTTGTTTGTTTTGCCTGCTATGTCCGTGTAATATAAAGTTGGTCGTTGTGGGCGAGTTGGAGATCTCAGTAAATTTTAGGATGTTGTTATAAACTTTTAGAAACAGTAACGTTTACAAGCTTTGGTCAATCAATTCATTCAGTTCTCACGAACTCTACACTCAAGAGTCCCGGCACGTAGCTAGAGATAATTTTTCAAGGTCAGACTGCGTGTTAATCTGTTGTGCCTTTAATGCTTTTTAGACTTGAATTTTGTTGTTTATAGAAAATACCAGCTGCGAGGAGATGGGCGGTATGGGAAATGAAGGTTAAAGAGGAACTGAGAGAAAGTGCAGCGATACCAAAGCTGAATGTTGTATAAATCGAGGACACCTGAGGAGTCTGATGCAATTATGCTGACAAACTGAACGTATCCTCAGTTCCTCTTGAACCACTACATCTGCTAAATTAATAGTTCTAAAGTCAATTAAAAAAATGTCATTTTTGACTACAGAATACACATTGCTTATATTGTGTCCAACATGGATAGCACCAGAAGTCTTTCTCGCTGACCTGTCACTGTAGATGGAGCGCTCATAAACCTGCATCCCAACTCCCTGTGAGTGGAGCAGGTGAGCAGGTGCCGGCTGTAGCTGCGTTTTGAAGCGGGTCATGCAGGAGTACGTTTGGAAGGTGTAGGACCAGCGCTGAGGATCTTGGTACATCATCCCCAGCAGGTTGCTCACAGTCTTCTGAGTAGATGTCCCCTGCGGAGAGCAGGCAGCAGACAGTACACAAATGAAATGTTAGAACACGCAAAATATTTATGCCATCTATAGAACTGTTCACTATTCTTGCAAGTTTATGCAAAAATGTCAATTTAGGAGATTAGCCTATTTTGCCTAACATACAGTGGGGCAAATAAGTATTTAGTCAACCACTAATTGTGCAGGTTCTCCTACTTGAAAATATTAAAGAGGCCTGTAATTGTCAACATGGGTAAACCTCAACCATGAGAGACAGAATGTGGGGGAAAAAACAGAAAATCACATTGTTTGATCTTTAAAGAATTTATTTGCAAATCATGGTGAAAAATAAGTATTTTGTCAATACCATAAGTTCATCTCAATACTTTATTATGTACCCTTTGTTGGCAATAACTGAGGCCAAACGTTTTCTGTAACTCTTCACAAGCTTTTCACACAGAGTTGCTGGTATTTTGGCCCATTCATCCATGCAAATCCCCTCTAGAGCAGTGATGTTTTAGGGCTGTGGTTGGGCAACACGGACTTTCAACTCCCTCGATAGATTTTCTATGGGGTTGAGATCTGGAGACTGGCTAGGCCACACCAGGACCTTGAAATGCTTTCTACAAAGTAACTCCTATGTTCCCTGGCTGAGTGTTTGGGATCATCGTCATGCTGAAAGACCCAGCCACGTCTCATCTTCAATGCCCTTGCTGATGGAAGGAGATTTTCACTCAAAATCTCTCAATACATGGCCCCATTCATTCTTTCCTTTACACAGATCATTCGTCCTGGTCCCTTTGCAGAAAAACAGCCTCAAAGCATGATGTTTCCACCCCCATGCTTCACAGTGGGTATGGTGCAATTCAGTTTTCTTTTTTCTCCAAACACGAGAACCTGTGTTTCTACCAAAAAGTTCTATTTTGGTTTCATCTGACCATAACACATTCTCCTAGTCCTCTTCTGGATCATCCAAATGCTCTCTAGCGAACCACAGACAGGCCTGGACGTGTACTTTCTTCAGCAGGGGGACACGTCTGGCAGTGCAGGATTTGAGTGCCTGGCAGCGCATTGTGTTACTGATAGTAGCCTTTGTTACTGTGGTCCCAGCTCTCTGTAGGTCATTCACTAGGTCCGCCCGTGTGGTTCTGGGATATTTGCTCAACGTTCTTGTTATCATTTTGACGCCACGGGGTGAGGAGGGAGTTGAAAGTCCGTGTTGCCCAACAACAGCCCCAAAACATCACTGCTATAGAGGAGAGCTGCATGGAGGAATGGGCCAAAATACCAGCAACAGTGTGTGAAAAGCTTGTGAAGAGTCACAGAAAACGTTTGGCCTCTGTTATTACCAACAAAGGGTAGATAAAAAAGTATTGAGATGAACTTTTAGTATTGACCAAACACTTATTTTCCACCATGACTTGCAAATAAATTCTTTAAAAATCAAACAATGTGATTTTCTGTTTGTTTTTTTTCCCCACATTCTGTCTCTCATGGTCGAGGTTTACCCATGTTGACAATTACAGGGAGAACCTGCACAATTAGTGGTTGACTAAATACTTATTTGCCCCACTGTAGGTCCACTTGCTTAAATGCTACGAATGCTAACATGTTTACAATTCTCATAGCAAATCACTCACACATAACTCCACAAACTGTAGCTCTAAACTTTATTTTAAATGTATACACAAACATATTAGCTGAAACAACTTACAACCTTATGTGGGCCAAACCAAAGCGCAACTATCCTTTATCCATGTCAGACGTCTGAATCTGCTTCTCATCGTACTAGGCGACTATCCAGCCAGACCCAATGCTGCCACCAGAGGGCAGTGTATCCGCCATCATTAAACAAAATACTTTTTGGACTTTTTGGATAGTTATTTTGAGATTTAGGGGTACTAAAAGGGCAAATTCTGACTTAAGCGGAAATTCGGGTTACGTCGCCAACGTAGGAACGGAACTCGTTCATAACCTAGGGAACAGGAGAAAATACTTTTAACTTGTAAATTTTAAAGCAAGTACTTTTTTACTTTTACTTGAGTAATTTCTTTGTTAGATACTTGTACTTTTACCTAAGTTATTTTTTTGCACCTGTTTCTGTACTATTACATTTTGGCAATACTATGTAACTTTTGAGTTTTGGTCTATTTTAGCGAAGCCGTAGACAAAAGCGGTAGTGTTTTGCCTGAAAGAAGACTGCTTTCCCATGAGGACAAGCGCACACATGCACTGTGTCGTAAAATCATCAATCAATCAAAAATCAATCTCCTGGTAACCTGCAGATGGATTAAACGGCATTTCTGTTCCCAATGAATGTGTGAAAGATGAATAGTAATGAGGTCATGAATCCAGTTGTGGCTAAACAATAGCACATGACGGTTAGCAACCGTGTGGCTTAGTGTGGCTACTACTCGTGACAAGTTCAGTTGGTGGGGGGCGGGGAATTTTGGGGGGAGTCACGCCAATGTTTATTCTTGAGTATCCTGGTAGCCTCCCTTTTTTCCCCTCCTCGGACAATACGTTTTGTCTCTTTTGTTGCTCTGCCATCTTTGCAGAATTTGCACGAAAATGTTTGCATCAACTTCCGTCTTTATAATCAATGGGAAAAGAGGGAAGTCACGTACGCCGTTTAGCAGTCAGCAGATATTTACCGTAATTTCCCGAATATAACCCGCACTTTTTCCCCCCAAAATCAACTTGTAAAATCATGGTGCGCATTATAAACGGGTACATGGATGGCGACAGAAATATATATATGTAACATATATATACAAACCGATTTTTTTTTTTTGACACGGCCACATTGTGTTGAAGAAACGTATGCGGCGACCCGTTGCCGACCATTACGGTATGTGACGTCACCATTTTGTTTCGGTAATACTTCACTCTAATCGGCCGAATGATTTCGTCTGTGTTAATTTCTGCTTTTTTTACTCTTCATAAAGCACGGAATTTAGTTTCTTGAACTCATATGAGTCAACGTTTATTGCAGCTCCGCAACTCTGACCATAACAAATGTAAGCACAGACTTCCGGTGTCCGTCAACTATATCTGTCCCTCAGGAAACTCAATCCCAAATAACAATAGCTTCTATTGTTACTGTCGTGGTCACAGCGATGAGCTCTCACGGATTTCCGATATACGTTCTCACTTTCATTTTAACGTATCAATCCATGGAAGAAACATTTATTCATCATGATGAAACGAGCAAGTTATACAGCAGCCTTTAAAAGAAAAGTCACATCTGCTTTGTTTTCTCCTAGATTCTGGTAAGCTGGAGAAGTTGTCCAATCGTATTATTACCGTAAATATTGTCAGTTTATGGTAATGTTTTGAACTACCAATATTCTATGCTTGTGCTGTGTTTCACCAGTCAGTAAAATGACATTTCTGTATCTGTACACGAGCTCTGTTTGGTGCTAAAATTAGGGTGTGCGTTATAAACGGGTACAATATTTTTCACAAGATTTTACAAGTAAATTTGGGGTGCGCATTATACACGGGTGCGCCTTATATTCGGGAAATTACGGTAGTTGTTTTTTTGTGTGGCAGGGTTCCTGCCACCCCCCTCAAAGGTTGAAAAGTTACCTAGCGTTGCTTTAGGTAAAATAATTGAGTTCTTTATCTACCACTGACATTTTGACAAAAAAATCCGTAGAAAGACGCCACACACCTTTGAGGTCCCGCTGTCAATGTTCTGCCATTTGTTGACAGGTTCAGACATCACCTCCCAGTCTGGACAAGCTGCTCCCAGAAGTCTTGCAAAGGTCGACTTTCCAACAGCTAAGATTAAAAAAAAAAAAAAAAAAGACGAGAAAATAACACATGTACTTGCTACCTTTCATGTCGCTCACACATAAATGCGCAAAGACGAATGTTACCAATGTTTCCCTCTATTGAAACTCTTTTTAGTCCATGCCGACTTGAAGTTGCAGCACAAGACGTCATTGTTCTTCTAGCAATCGTGCCTCTGTTATCTTTAGCTTGTGTGTTCTCTCGAAGGAAGTTGCCACTGGTGTCGCTTTGTCTGATGAGCTGCACATTTGCTTTAGAATTAAGAAACCGTTTCAAGACAAAGAACTTGCGCAAGAATACCATTTTGCTAGGTAGGAATGCTACATGTCAGCTACTGCGTTGTCAAAGTGGGCTTCTTGCAACGTATTAAACACTTTATCTCCATGGACTCTAGGATTAAGCCAAACGAAATGCGAATTTAGTAGTTGCACTTCAAGTGCAACTCACTGTATGTAGTAGTATTTCCACAGCATTCGGCATGTTGCAAGTTGCAATCCAACGTGAGTAGTAGGATCATATGTGAGTGGCGCATGCGTAGTACATTGCACGAGTTGATTTGCGACGTTTTTACGACAGTTTGGATATGTGATGTGTTTCGGGGATTTTTTTTTTAAATAACGGCTGTACTTTTAAGTTATTTTGAGGGAACAATAAATTTACGCGGCTATATAAGTATAAGGTGGACACTGACTGTTTTTCCTTGTGTCAGTCATATCTTCAGTGTTGTCCATTGAAAAGCGGAGCGGGGTGAACTCATTGTTTGTATTATTCGAAAACATTTTCATAAACTCATACATGCAAGCTTAATTTAGTAGCTCTTCAACACAGTTTCGCTTATGTTTCAAGTGTAAATGTGTGGTGTAAAGTGCAATCCGCTCGGGGTCATGCGCCTTCTGATGACGTCACAGTTCGCGTTGGCGACTCATTTGTTTTATGGTTGCTGTCATTATGCAAAAGTTTGGATTGAACTTGAAAAATATATCATGTGTAAAACCAAATAAAAAATTGTATGAAATGGGGAAACTATTATTGCTGCCGAATTTGAACCCGTTGATAAAAATATATATTTCCACTATTGAATTTCATATCCAGAAATCTAAATTTCAAAATTCAAATCTTGAAAACTTTATTGAAATTAATCTTGAAGTTGATTTATTTCATATTTCACATCACCTAAAATAACAAAACGATTAAAAAAAAATTAAAAATGCAGAAAACATGTACCGTAATTTCTGGACTATAAGGCGCACCTGACTATAAGCCACCAGCCACCAAATTTGACATGAAAACGGCATTTGTTCATAGATAAGCCGCACTGGACTATAAGCCACAGTTGTCCTCATTGTATAATGGGATATTTACACCAAAAGATATTAACTGGTAACACTTCATTTGACAATGGCACCATAAGACTGTCATGAGACCAAATAACCCACCATTAAGCTTTGAACCAATTGGCTGCAAAGCCTTATTGTCACTAAAACCTTCATTTAGCCATCACTAATTCCTTTGGGTAGACCAGGGGTGTCCAAACTTTTTGCATAGGGGGCCAGATTTGGCGTGGTAAAAATGTGGGGGGCCGACCTTGGCTGACGTCCTTTACGTAGAACAATATATTTAAGCAAAATTTAGCAAGCCATTCAGTGTGTCACATTTGCTTTATTATTTTTTTAATGAATAATTTCAACAATCTCGCAACTAGCCTTTGCGGCATTCTCTTTCGACTCTCGGGCTCTTGCGAAATACTACTGCTGTGAAATTAAACTACCTTCAAGTTGCTTCAATTTCTCGCTGCGTATCTTCCTTGTAATCTTGTCGTACATGTCAGCGTGTCTTGTTTGGTAATATCGCCTCACATTGAAATCTTTAAAAACAGCGACTGTCTCTTTGCTAATGAGTTGCGTATTTTAGTGAAGAAATAGTCCAATTTCCCCCTATCCTTGAAGCGTCGGCCGTCACAGTCAACTTTTTGAAAATTTGAAGTAGAGGGTCACATGGACTAATGTTGCGTAGCCCTTAAATACCTGCATCATGAAGCAATTATTAGAGAATCCCAAAATTTGAAAAATAAGGTCCTAATGAAACCTTTTTCAAATTTGTGAAAAGAAAAGTAAAAATGAATGTGTGTAATAAGCGCTCTAATATCTATAATCCATGCTAAATCATGTTTTTTTCTTACGGAACCTGCAGATGCATGTGTTGACTTGCATCCATCATTTTTTTCCCCCAAAAAGAAATGTCAAAATTAGGGCTGTCAAAATTACCGCGTTAACGGGCGGTAATTAATTTTTTAAATTAATCACGTTAAAATATTTGACGCAATTAACCCACATTCCCCGCTCAAACAAATTAAAATGACAGCAGTGTAATGTCCGCTTGTTACTTGTTTTTTGGTGTTTGGTGCCCTCTGCTGGCGCTTGGGCCCAAATGATTTTATGGGTTTTCAGCACAATGAGTGAGCATGGCGTAATTATTGACATCAACAATGGCGAGCTACTAGTTTATTTTTTTGATTGAAATTTTTACAAATTTTAATAAAACAAAAACATTGAGGGGTTTTAATATAAAATTTCTATAACTTGTACTAACATTTACCTTTTAAGAACTACAAGTCTTTCTATCCATGGATCGCTTTAAGAGAATGTTAATAATGTTAATGCCATCTTGTTGCTTTATTGTTATAATAAACAAATACAGTACTTATGTACTGTATGTTGAATGTATATATCCGTCTGGTGTCTTATCTTTCCATTCCAACAATAATTTACATAAAAATATGGCATATTTTATAGATGGTTTGAATTGTGATTAATTACGATTAATTTTTAAGCTGTAATTAATTAAAAAATTTAATCGTTTGACAGCCCTAGTCAAAATTCTAAATTAGTCTGAAAATCATGAAACTTTGGGTGTATCAAATGTGATACATTTGGCAATAAAGGTATAAAGTGCTGCTGCCTTTTAGTGGGTAAATGAGGAGCAGCATCTCGTGTGTAAGCTACTTCATATGCTGGTTGCAGTACTGCTGACCAATTTATTAAGTCTGTGTGCGGGCCAGATGTTACTGATTTTATGACAGAGGCTGGGGGCTGGATGAAATTTGACCACGGGCCGCATTTGGCCCCCGGGCTGGACTTTGGACATGTCTGGGGTAGACAGTCAACCTCTGCTGCCACCTGCTCTCAACACTGTTGTCATCCAACATTCCTCCTAGCATGCATGGTGGAGCTACAGCTGTAAATAACAGTCATGTTCTGTGCTAATTATTTCTTCAGTTACTGTTCCAGTTGTTTCATTAATTGCTAGTTATGGTATTTGGTAACATTTTCTTGGATAGTGGTGCCATAATGCTGTCATAAGAGTCATAATTATTACATGACACTGTCATAAGCATTAATGAATGCTTATAATAGATGTCAGTTAGTG
The DNA here is from genome assembly GCF_030265065.1 of Corythoichthys intestinalis. Classification (NCBI taxonomy): domain Eukaryota; kingdom Metazoa; phylum Chordata; class Actinopteri; order Syngnathiformes; family Syngnathidae; genus Corythoichthys; species Corythoichthys intestinalis. Next base: position 60,641,458 of record NC_080397.1, on the reverse strand, counting down.
TCATGCAGCAAATTATCTCACTTTTGAATGGACGTAAAAGATCTGAGCTGGACATAAATGGATTTAGTGACATAATATGCCACATATTGACATCTGTCATAAGCATTCAGTAATGCCCATGATAGTGTCATGTCATAATTATGTTCTTATGACAGTCTTATGATGCCGCTGTCAAATAAAGTGTTACCTATTAACCCAAATAGCCACACTGGACTACAAGCCGCAGGGTTCAAAATGAGGAAAAAAGTAGCGGCTTATAGTCCGAAAATTAGGGTATATTTTTTTCTGTCTGAATATGAACAGGTAAACATTGTAAATGATACACATGTTATATGAACTAGTTGTTTAATATTGTTGTAATTTTGTATTTTGTACGGTTCAATTAAAAAAAAAAAAAAACTAATGCGTTGCCCCCCCCCCCCCTTTGCTGGAATTCAAGTTTTTGTATTTCTTTGCCTTAATGTGGTTATACGATATTATACTGTACTATAACAGTTTTGATAACTTTGTGCCAAGAAAAAGGAAAACAAACATCGTAAGCAGTTACTCACAGCTTGACTCATTACTTAAGTATTCTTTCCACAAACACTTTACTTGTACTTGTAGTCATCCAAAAAAATGTACTCTTACCCGAGTAATATTATTTTGAAGTAATGCTACTCTTACTTGAGTACAATTTTTCAATACTATACTCACCTCTGGTCACTGTCAAGCGTGTGCTTCATGTTGGTATAAATCTATACTCGGGCCGAATGCTTAAAGGCTAGTGTACCGTATCGGTTTTATCAGATTCTGGTTACTACTCAGTACTTTTTAAAACAGTTCCGGTGCTTAAATTGTTCTCAAACGGATACTTCAAAAACACTTAATCAGAAACACTACCCTTTAATTTAGTGTCAAATTGAATTTAATTTAGAGTGAATCCTTAAAACTTATTAATACAAGTAACAGTATAACTCAAGATAAAACTTACACTTTTTGTGCCGCCTTTGGAGCTCGTGAACAGCGCCACTGACGTCACATGAAATAAGCGGGCAGGGTTAGAAAAATAATAACTCATTCACCAAAATATTAATTTTTATTCGGTTGCTTAGGAACCATTACCAAATTGATACAAGGTTTCAGTATCCAACCCCATTAAAACCACTTAACACAAGCAATGTGTTAATTTCCCATATTTAAACATTCAGGTCTTATTCGTCATAGAATTCGAAATGTAATAATGCCGAGGAAGAAATACAACAATTATTCACATTTATTTACATATGATTGAACTGGAACTGAAAATCAACATTGCCTGCATTTCAAAATAATCATAGTTGAATAACACTGACTAATGGCATTGTTAATAGCTTGTGTTTTTTAGGGTGATCTTTTGAGCCGCTTCCAATTTGAAATCGCTGATACCTGAAACAAAGAGAAAAGGCTTTATTTTTTAACATCTTTACAATTAGGGAATTAATACTGTATGTACAGAGTAAATTACCTTCAGTTAGAGCAATGCCATCAGAGGAGAGGTGCCAATACCTACGGTCACTCTGTCTGGCTCGCTCTCCATTCACCACACTTAAGAATGGCCCCCACAGGCTTGACTCCTTCTCAAACCTGCCACATAACAATGTACCTGTATATTAGAGCCGTCCTGACTAGTTGACCTACTTGACGTAAATGTGTCGACGAGAACAACATCCCGTCGACTGTTAATAAAGAGTTAAAAAAAAAAATACATGCGTGGAAAGTTGAGAATGTCGGACTCTCGGTATGCAAGCGGGGAAAGTGGCACAAAGCTAAAAAAGCGCACCAGAGTGGCCAAAACATTGACTTATTTCAACGAAACAAAGGAGGGTACACTGTTGTGTCCTGTCTCTTCAATGCCAAGCTTGGCTGCACGTTGTCCTTGAATGAACACCTAAAGCGCCGTCACCCAGTTTTAATTTTGGAAGACAAAAGGAGACAACAAGCTGGCAAATCGTAAGTCCATCTAACTAACCAACGGCATGTTTTATTGAAGTTGCTAAGCATGTCGCGATACACAATGAGTCCATTCATCGCACAATAAATAAAAATGAGGGCGGTAATTTTCACGGCTGCCTTTTATCGGCGCGTGTGTGCGTGCGTGTTGATGGCATATGAGACTCCAGTTCCTTTCACAGATGTTTATTGGTCATCAACACGCCGTAGAATTAAAGTCCGGACATACAAAATAAGGAAACGCATCTATATTTGAATGGAGGAAAACACCTGTGACCTTTTTGTGACCCACACTGGTTCCATCATTATTAAATAATAATAACCTTTGAGAGTGCTTAGGCTATGTATAAAAGTACAACTGTGTATTAAAGTACAGCGAGTTCACATATATTACAACTGCCTTTGACAATAAAGAGCATTAGAGAGTGCCTTTAGGCTATGTATTAAAGTAAACCAATCATATTTGGACACAAGATTCATACAACAAGTGAACCAATAAGATTGCAGGCAGTGTGTCTCCTGGGAGCAGGGGCGGGCCACCTCTGTTCCCACGTGACTTACGCCAATAAATAGCCGGACATTTTCGGGCCGTGTTAGAGTCTGCCATGGATTAACGTGTGATCGCTTGGCTTGGTTCCTTGGATTCTCAGATATGGAGTGAGGGCTCTCTACTCATTGTCAACAGGTATGAGCTTGATTCATTACCAGGGAACTCGTTGTGCTTTAACTTTGGCGTGGGGGTATTAGCTTTGACAACTATACATCTAGAGCTATTGTTTCTTTTACTTGTGTTTTAACTGCATCGTGGGGGTTTTAGATAGTGATGGCCAAATGAAGCCTCATGAAGCAATGAAGCTTTGCAGCCAATTGGTTTGCACATGTAGTAAAGCTTCATGGTGCTTCATTTACTCTATGGCGCCATCAAGTGGTCTAGAAGCCCAAGAGGTCAACATTGTTAAGAATTCAATGGTTATTTGATTATGACAAAGATATGAATGTGCTTATGTTAGTAATTTAGTATGTGAACAAAATACAACAAGTGGTAAGGATAATTTGTTATTCATTTTTGGTGAGAAATAATAGCTTTCCCACGGTGGCTGGCTTTAAACGGTTTCTTTTTTTGGACAATATTTAACCAGCTTTAGAAAATATTCTTTCACAAGGCACAGATGAAGCTGGGGTGCAGATAAATGTGAGTGCCAGTTTATATAAATGTGGGTAGGTATTCTTTTGTGCCTCCTAGTACACTAATGGATTTTTCATTCTGTTGATGTTTGGTTCAGATAGGTACACACACTCACATTTATATTAATGTAGTTCTTCTCCCTTACCTTATTGAAAGCAATCAAATGAAAATCTTCCCATACAGGGGAGGATCGCTTTTTTTCACGCAGGTTCCATCGCAAGCAAAGGACAAGGCTCGAAAAAAGATTGCACTGGTTGCACTGTTGCTCACAGATCATGTAACAAGTACAGGAGCCCGAAATGCACAAAATGTGAGATAACAAGCGATCGCCATTGCGTTTTGCAACCAATTTATACCGTAGTCTGTAGCCTACTGTGTTTGCAATGGGCGCCGAACGTCGATCACTTCCGAAGCGTTCATCAGATTCAGGCGGCTGGCGAGGCTTCTCACGTCATCATTTCCGGGTTCTGCCAAAATGACGTGCGCCTCGCTACAAGCTTAGTGGAAACACCCCTCCCATTACTCGAGACAAGCTTCGGAACCTCGGCCCATTTTGTCCCATCACTAGTTTTAGACATTATCAGTGACAATCTAGACCTAGCGCTGTGGTTATTCTTTCTTTTGCTTGCCTTTGTATCAATAAACTTCCTTCCTTTGCAATTTCTAATCAATAAACATTGTCTATTTCGCAAAACTGTGCCTGTTACTGACTCACTGCGAACCTGAAACGAAATTTCTTTCATAAAAGTGTGACCCGGAGATTTCGTAAAAAATTCGTAAAACAATATTAATCACTGTAAAGGTTAGCATTGCTACATTGAGGCTAATGGGGTATAAAAATAAAGACAACCTACTTTAGCCTGCTGTAAAACATTGAAAGTCTTCTCCAAAACACAGACGTGCAGTTAAAAAGTGACACTTCAAACATGAAAAATTGCTGGTTAACAGTATTTGCTAATGAAAAAAAAATGGGAAAAAAATCTTACTGACACTACGTGCAATGACGAAAAGTTTTTTTGCGGAGTGTAAAGCTTACGGTTAGCGGTTTAGCGAATGTGCTTCCGGTGAACATTTCAAAATAAAAGCATGTCATGGGCGTCATATAAATAACGATTTCTGGAGTTAATCCCACAAACTTCAGAATTCAGATTCTACACTAAAAATGCTTTAAAATGACACACTTATGAAAATTCTAATTGTCAATGATTATAATAGTATTATATATAGTAGTATACTATAATATTAATGCTAGATAATATTTTTTAAAGAATTTTAAAGATTGTCTGTGTTCTGAATCTTTACATTGTATTCTTTTGCACTAGTTAATGCTATCAGCATTTGACCTCTTTATTTGTGATTTTTGTTATTTACGTGTTTATACTTTAAGAATTTAAGTGTTACAAAAATGTTTTTGTGAATGAATAATTATCAACAAAAATTTCATTGCTAAATTAGTTTAAAATTTTTTTTTTTTTTTTAATTATTAGTCGACTATTCGTAAAAATAGTCGGCTGACTATTCGGGAGAAAATTAGTCGTTTGGGACAGCCCAACTGTATATTTAAAAAATATATACCATACAAATGCATGCAAATAATCAACTCACGTGAAGCCAACATTTTTTTCCTTGAGGAGCTCCAGGGCCTCCAATAGAGTGCTTCCCTTGGGTACATCCAGTGAGTAATCTGTGGATGTCCCAGCGGATGTCACCACTTCTACCATCACAGCCACTTTGGTTTTACTGGGCAAAATGACCACAGGATCGGTGGGCTCAAGAACAAGTGTGTCTGCATGAAGACAACAGTTACAATCACAACCAAACAAACGCCAGATGTAAAAAACACAGCATGTACCATCTTCATTGAGGCAGTCCTTGCTTTGAACTGTCAAGTAGGATTTCTGCTGCAGAGCTGGAAGGACCTGAGATATAGCCATGGGGTTGTGGTATTTGTTGCCTCTGGAATCTCTTCTCATGGCCTCCATTGAGGCAGCGCATTCAGACACTGGGCTGCCCATTGCTAGTAAAGCCTGTACACAACATTTGAGATAATATATTTGGATGATGAGTAAACAAAACAACAAAAGAGTTGGAGCAGAGGGTCTATCTTTTGAGCCTGGACTGCAGAGGTTGCACTGTAAAATTAGTGCTTACTTGTACTGCGAGGCCAGTGCTGAACTCATTGCCAATATGACCATCAGTTCTTTGTGACGTCAAGAGTTTCTGTTTGATCTTGCTCAAGGCTGTGTCAAGCTTGGCAGCGTTGTGTACATTGCAATTAGATTTTGTCCCACCGCAACCAGCATTTTTCACACACTGGAGGGCCATTGCAGCCATGGCATATGTATCTAGAAAGAAAAAAAAAAAATCAGTAGTGAGAAAGGATTTGACTCGTCAAAAAAAGGACAAATTGCAGAACTTGCAAATTGCATTTTTTCTATATTGACTGTCAATCAGGGGTGTCCAAACCAGTCCTCAAGGGGCCGCTGTGGGTCCTGGTTTTTATTCCTTCATTTAAAAAAAAAATTTTTAACCCGTCCTGCTCAGCTGCTTGATGGGAATCTGTTCTATTGGTCTGAATGGTTTAAATATATCACCGAGTATGAAATATGCCTGTCTCCCATTGTCATTATTCATTGTGTTTCGTTTATTAGGAGAATGCAATGACCAGGAAGGGGTCATGGGGGGTACAGAAAGGAACAGTGGTAGATGATATAATCATTTTTTTTCTGTTTTTATATATAATCACTTTTTTTCTGTTTTTATATTTTAAATTACTGAAATAAAAGTGCAATTATCTAAGAAAAAATGTACTTCAGTACAACATACTTGCTTTAAAATTTACTTGACAAGTAAACAGTGTATGTATGGACAGGAAATTTATATAAATTATATGCATGTTACATTTTTACATTGGGATAAAATACTTTTAACTGGTAAATTTTAAAGCAAGCACTTTGTATTAATAAAGCAACACTAGGTAACTTCAGTTTTGCTCGATTTTAGTGACGCAGGTGGTCAAAAGTAGTAGTGTGTTCCCTTAAAGCAGCACTTCTCAAATAGTGGGGCGCGCGCCCCCCCAGGGGGGCACAGAGCGATGCCAGAGGTGGCGCATGTGACCTCGGGGAACATGCTTTCTTTTTTTTGCCGTACTAGAATAAAGTGTAATTGCACATCCACTCAGTGGGTGGCAGTGGCGCTCTCATTTTCAGAGTGCGCGCAGTATCTTTGAACTAAGCAAGAGCACACAGAAAAGAGATATGAAGAGCTGTGCGCAGTTTTCGAAAGCCGTTTTCCGGCCGGACTCACGGCAGCGACCCACTGTCTTCTCCGGTTCTCACGTGTCCGCCCGAGAAGTGCCATTTTCGGCTTGGGATCGTCACGACGACCGCTCTCACCTCACCTACAGTTCTCCCTCGGCCGCCGAGAATGCGCTTTTTTCGGGTCGTTTGCCTTTGACTTTTAATACAGTGGGAGATGAGGAAAGACCACTGTTTACTGTGTCTAAAAATGATTAAAGAGGACAGTCAGAAGCGAAATCAATTGAGACGCCACTTAAAGACATTAGACCCCAATCTCATTGATAAGCCGCGTGATTTGTTTTTCAGCGAAAACGTGCCGAATATTGACAACAATTTTCCCGCTTTGTCAGTGTTATATCAGTAAACCAGTGAGCACTGTTAGCATGCTCGGTGAAAAATAACCTCATACCATTGCAAAGGCTGATTCTGTGAGCAGCAAAAATAAAAACTGTCCTTCTGCCCAAAGACACTTTTTTTTTTCTTCTATTCAGTTCTTTTTCAGTCAAATTTTTTGCACATTGTCCTCACGAGTTAATGTTTCTAATTTATTTGAATTTGTTATTATTTACTGATTTTATTACATTTTATTTTTCAGTATCAAATGGTCAAAAATGTACCTTGAGTATTTTTACAGTTTGGATGTGACTTTTTTTTTTTTTTAATTCAGGCAAATTGATGCACGTTTAAGTCTTTTCTTGTACAAACAAAACAATGTTAATAAAGTTATACTTTATTATAAGTTGATCTATGTCACTTTTTTTCTTTAATAGAAAAAAAAGACACAATGTTAGGCAGGGGCATACTTATAGTACTTTTATAGACAGTACTATTTATAGTGGCAGCAGAGAGTTTGGGGGGGGGGGGGGGCGCGAAACATTTACGTCTTCCTTGGGGGGGCGTAACAGAAAATAATTGAGAAGCACTGCCTTAAAGCAACACTAAGTAACTTTTCTAGAGATGTCCCGATCCAATATTTGAATCAGATCGGACGGCGATATGGGCAAAAAATGCGCATCGGATCGGCCAACACCGAAAAATTCCGATCCAGACTTTTTTTCTTCTTTTTTTTTTTTTTTTAAGTCCGGTCCGGGTTTTCCAGCGCACAGATTTACATAATCCATTCCAGTTTTTGCTTCGGTTTCCCTAAAATCAAACTCACCTAATTCAGCTGGCTAGGTGTTATCAAGAGTACTAAAACCTTTTTCAACATGAGTCTGACAACTAAGTAAGAAGGCTAAATAACTTTAAACTTAAACACATGCTCAGATAGGCCGGTATCGGATCGGAAGTGCAAAACAATATCGGTATCGGATCGGAAGTGCAAAAACCTGGATCGGGACATCCCTAAACTTTTCAACCTTTATAAAATATTTTCCTAACATTTGTGATAATATCCTGTCTGTATTGCTTTCACTGACAGTAATTAACTTTGAGGAGGGTGGCAGGAACCTTACCACAAAAAAAAATAAAAAAATAAAATAAAATTTAAAAAAAGTGCTGACTGCTTTACCGCATATGTCACTTTCCCCATTCATTTCAAAGACGGAAGTCAATGCGCATGCTTATGCTCAAATTCTGTAAAGACTGCAGAGCAACAAAAGAGACAAAAAGTTTTGTCTGAGGAGGAAAAAAAGCCACACGGTTGCTAACAGTCATATGCTATTTCTTAGCCACCACTGGATTCATTACCTTATGGGGGTTAGGGGGTCAGGCCAGCGTGTGAAAGCCAGGCCAATATTTATTCTTGTGTCCATTTATCCTGGTAGCCTCCCTTTGCTTTTTTCTTCCTCCTCAGACACACAACTGTACATTTCTGTGTCCCCACATGATTGTAGTCCCTTAGTCTCCCTGAGTAAATGCATTCATCAAATCAATGAATGGATGTGCCAGAATTTTCTCCAGTTAAATGTGGAGAAGACAGAGGTGATCATTTTTGGGCCAAAAAAGGAAAGGTCAAAGATAAGCAGGCAACTTGGCACAATGTCACTTAGAGCTACAAATCAAGTCAGAAACCTTGGCGTAAGTATTGACTCAGACCTAAAATTTGATAGCCATCTAAAGTCCGTCACTAAATCCGCTTATTACCACCTAAAAAACATAACCAGAATTAAGGGGCTTCTGACTCAACAAGACATGGGAAAAACTTATGCATGCATTCTTTTTCAGCAGATTGGACTATTGCAATGGTATATTTACGGGTCTCGATAAAAAAATCAGTCAGGAAGCTGCAGCTAGTACAGAATGCTGCAGCCAGAGTCCTCACAAATACAAGGAAGCTGGACCACATTACACCGGTTTTGAAATCGCTACACTGGCTTCCAGTGAGTCAAAGGATAGACTATAAAATACTACTGCTCGTCTACAAAACACTTAATGGCCTTGGACCAAAATACATGCTTGACTTGTTAGATTCCTATGAGACATCTAGACCCCTAAGGTCGTCTGGAACCGGCCTTCTGCATATTCCAAGAACAAGAACCAAGCAGGGTGAGGCAGCATTTAGTTATTATGCTCCTCACCTCTGGAACAAGTTACCCGAACGTCTGAAGTATGCTCAAACTGTTAGCTCTTTAAAATCAGGGCTAAAAACGCTTTTGTCTAGCACTGCATATCCATAACTGGCTATATATTTCAATCTACCTGCTTTCTATTCCTCTTGTGCTTATCTCCATTGCTGATTTCAATTATTATTAGTAGTAGTAGTTTTTGTTATATTTTTGTTTTATTTTCATGTATTTATTTTTATTCTATTTGTGATTAAATGCGATCTTTTGTCTTGGTTTTAACGTATTGATTTAAATGTGATTTTTATGATCTTCATGTGATGTAAAGCACTTGGGATTGCCTTGTGTTGAATTGTTCTATATAAATAAATTTGCCTTGCCTTGTGTCAGACAAAACTTGTCTCTTTTGTTGCTCTGCCATTTTGCTGAATTCGCCCAAAAGTGTTGTTATCAACTTCTGTCTTTATAACGAATGGGAAATAGGAAAGTGACGTACGCCCAAGCCCGTCAACAGGGGCCGCCACCGGGTAGGTTGTCCCGGGCCTCAGGACCATAAGGGCCCCTGAATGACCCTTAATTTATTTTACGTTACAGGCTTAACAACATAGCCATGCTCTCCATTGAGCGTGAGCTTGCTCAAAAACTGGATTTCACTATGACTTTGCTGTCAAAAAATCTAGGCGCATCACTGTTTAAGGGTTTGATATCCCGAGGGATGTGGAGGGGGCAGGCACAGGATGTTTAGTTATACCGTTTTGTATAAGGCATAGCACTCTCAGTTGTATTGTATTGTAGCCTACATGGGACAATAGATGGAAGTTTTAAATTATTATTTTATTACATTAATTATTTAATTTATTTTTTTACGTTTATATTGTGTCGCATCAAAGTCTGTTAAATTTAACAGTCCATCTCAAATTAAATAATTTGAAAATTTACACTGTCATTGCTTGCAAAGCGTTAAAAGTACTGCATATGTTGTCGTGACAAGCCGGTGGCAGGAGTGGGGTGAGGGGGCCCTATAATGTTCTTTTCCACTGGCCCCTGCAAGTCGGTTGACAGCCCTGCGTACGCCGTGAAGCAGTCAGCACATTTGTAGTTTCTTTTTTGTAGCAGGGTTCCTGCCACCCAACTCAAAGTTAATTAGTGCCGGTGAATGCGATACAGACCCCCTCATTATACAAAAGAGGTGTAATTCAACTGGTAGTCAGTCGACATCACAAATGTTATGAAAATATTTTATAAAAAAGGTTTGAAAAGTTACCTATAGTTGCTTTAAGTCATTTTTTATTTGTATCTGTACTTTTACTTAAGTTGGATTTTTTTTAAGTGAATACTTTATACACCAATGTAGTTTGGATACCCCTACTGTTGATATTCAACTGAAAATGTTAAATCACAATAATAATGATGAATAATGCATTATACAAGCAAAACATAGCTAGCATCCTAAAGGTGGGGTTTAAAGCTAAAGCTAAAAGCTCTAAATAGCTTCTTTGGAGTGTCCTTTTCCCACATCTTACAATATGAACTGCTTAAAGGGTATGAAAACGCAAAGGGGGTGTGAGACATCAATAGAACCGTTATGTGCCAAGATAACAAATATTGATAAAGTTAACAAAAAAATCAATCACATTAAAGAGCAATTATCGAAAATAGATCGAAAATGACGAACATTTCCGAAAGTGTTCCGGAAACAGCCGAATGGGGCGGAGACGTCATAACAAGGAAACAAAAGGTCGAGGCAGGTCCCATCGTTGTTTATCGACGGGAGAGTTGCGTTCCTTTTCTATCAAAAATTAGCTAAAATGGTTCAAACCTGTCCTGCTATGTAGTTTACAAATAGCCATTTGTCGCAATGTAGTACCCATGAGTTCCTGAACGCGAGAAAAAAAGCTGGACTACGCAGACAATGAGTAAAGTTCGTCAGCGCTAAGAGGGCTAATTTTGCAATTTTACAGGGAAACGGGAACCTGACGAGCCAGAAGATGTGCCTACAACCTCAAAGAAAACAAAATTTATGCTACTTCCCTATCACTAAAGACCCACGAACTGCGAAGGAGTGAATTCGTGACCCGTATGTGAATAAATCGAGTGATTCGAGTATGTCTGTGGAACAGGAATATCAGCTTGTAGAGATCGCAAATCACGGCGACTTAAGCGTACATTTGAGACAACAACTCTACCGAAGTTCTGGATTAGTCATTTAGTCAGTCATTTCGGAATATCCCGACATCGCTTGGAGCGCGCTGAAAACTGTGCTACAATTTCCAACATCGCTAGCTTGATGCTAGCTTCTCTCACTCTCCCATCTCGTCTCAACGAAACAAACTCCGCCCTCCTACTGATTCAGCGGGTGAGTTGTATTTTTTCCGTGCACTTAACACGACGGGACTAAAAACAAATGCTATTTTATATTTGCTGTATTTTTCTGCCGCACATTGCCGGTGTTCTGACAAAGTTGGCATGCGCGTAACGTTAAAAAGGACCGCGAATGCAGCGATTCCTAAGTACACACTACAAACTTTCTTTAAAGAAAGGAATATTAACTTACGTTTGCCATGTTTGGCGCACACAACAACTGCACGTAGCCCTCTCACTTAACGACTCCGCCGTGTCGTTAAGCGTTAATTTACGCCATTTCCGTGTTGCACATGTATGCTTGTGATGTAAATAGTTTTATAGCACCATTGGATAACATTGAGAGTCCAACTGAATATAAAAGAGGGACACCGGTCCGTGAAAAAAAGACCCAAATCACACCGGGGACCCCTGCCCTAATCCCATTCATATTTGTGTCGGTTGGCAGGGCGAAACCGATGATAGCATATTAAATGGTAATTATTCTATACATTACTTTATTTTGCGGTCACTGTGTATCAGCTTCACAAAAAGAAATGCAAAACATACCATTTGGTGTTTCCCCACACGAACTGTTGTCGGGGTTTCATCAGTGTGATTGCTCCCCTCAATGATCCTTTCATTAGGCTGCATTGGCTTACGTTTGGGATCAAATTGATAACCCAAAACACCAAAGAAAGGTTCATAACTCTCCTCTTCACCATTAGAAGAATGTTCGTTACGTCTGATTCGTCGCTGCAACTAGAAACGTAATTGTCCGCCATCATCGCCGCCATTCAGTACTAAAGCACTTAGCCGGTTGTTTCCTTGTTTTGATGTCACGCCCACAATCTGCCAGATTTCCGCGATCTCAGGGGCGGGTCTTTTTAGCTTGAAATTGACCCAAATTTCTCTCATTTTCTTGGTGTTGCGATGTGTGTAAATACACAAAGTGACATGATATGAATCCAAAAGGCATTCATTTATGGATAAATGATGGAATATTAGCATTTCCCCAGGTGTTGACATACACTTTAAATATGACCATGTACTGTCCCGTATTGGCCCGAATATATAAGACTGTTTTTTGCATTGAAATAAGACAAAAAGTGGGAGTAGTCTTATATTCGGGGGTCTAAACATTACACCCATTCGCGACGCTGGATATCATTGAAGCGAATGCTGAACTTGAGGAGTAATGTTCTGTCCTGACAGATCTCAGCTACTCTCAAGTTTAACCAGTTTGCAATATTTTATTGCAAAGTTTTTCCATATTCAGTTTTAAGACTACAGTTACAGTTAGACCTCACTTTGATGGTTAATGCAGTTATTGCAATTTTGTTGTTTCATCACAATAGATTGGTTTATTTACATTTCAAAAACCAGAAGCCATTCATTTACGAATGTGATTGCACTTTAGTTTACATATTTAAATGTAGGGCTGTTCCGATCATGTTTTTTGCTCCTGATCCAATCCCGATCGTTTTAGTATCTGCCGATCCAGATATTTCCCGATCCGATTGCTTTTTTTTTTGCTCCCGATTCAATTCCAATCATTCCCGATCATTTTTCCGATCATACACATTTTGGCAATACATTAAGAAAAAAATGAATAAAACTCGGACGAATATACACATTCAACGTACAGTATATAAGTACTGTATTTGTTTATTATGACAATAAATCCTCAAGATGGCATTTACATTATTAACATTCTTTCTGTGAGAGGGATCCACGGATAGAAAGACTTGTGACTTTGTATATTGTGACTAAATATTGCCATCTAGTGTATTTGTTGAGCTTTCAGTAAATGATACTGCAGCCATTTAACTTCTGCCCAAATGCATGATGGGAAGTGTGCGTAATGGTACCAAATGATATATCTTCTCAGCGTTGGGAAATAAAATAGGGTGTTAAGAAAAAGATCAACTATTACCTTTCTTCCCCACATTGTTTCCCACGATATTTCTACTCGTTGAGAGAGGGATTGTAAGGCTTTAGCCAATTAAAAAAAGGCTTCAAAGGCTGCCAAAATTCTCTCTACTCATTTTACGTTGCCTCTATGTATATGAAATATGGTGCCATTATAGGTTGTACGCGTCAATGCGTGAGTGGGTAGTGCAGCGCATGTGTTAAATATTTAAATATTATTACCGCCGTTAACTCGATAAATTTGACAGCCCTACTTTAAGCCAAAACTAAAGACTCTGAATGAGTGTAAGACATTTTGTCTGTAACGTTAAATACAATTAGAAAACTATTAAAAAAAAAAAAATATATATATATATATATATATATATATATTAGGGCTGTCAAAATTATTATTAACGGGCGTTAATTTTTTAAATTAATCACGTTAAATATTTGACACAATTAACGCACAAATACCCTGCTCAAAGAGATTACAATGACAGCACAGTGAAACGTGTACTTGTGTTTTTCGGAGTTTTGGCTCCCTCTGCTGGCGTTTGGGTGCGACTGATTTTATAGGCTTCAGCAACCATGAGTATTGTGTAAGTAATTATTGACATCAACAATGGCGGGCTACTAGTTGATTTTTTGATTGAAAATTTTACATATTTTATTAAAACGAAAACATGAAGAGGGGTTTTAATATAAAATTTCTATAACTTGTACTAACAGTTATCTACAAGTCTTTCTATCCATGGATCGCTTTAACAGAATGTTAATAATGGTAATGCCATCTTGTTGATTTATTGTAATAATAAAGAAATACAGTACTTATGTACCATATGTTGAATGGATATATCCATCTTGTCTCTTATCTTTCCATTCCATCAGTAATTTACAGAAAAATATGGCATATTTTATAGATGGTTTGAATTGCGATTAATTACGATTAATTTTTAAGCTGTAATTCGATTAAAATTTTTTTTTTATCGTTTGACACCCCTAATATATATATATATATATATTATATATTAAAAAAGGCATATCCGATATTTTTTGCCGATTCAGATACTTTGAAAATGACGTGATCGGACCCGATCGATCGGGATGCCTCTATTTAAATGTTCAGATATTATGATTTGAATGAGGCAAATAACATGCTTTTTCTCTCAAATATATTGTTATAATCATTTGTTTCAGATGTACTATAATTATTTTCTGCATAAAAATTAATTATGTTGAAAAAGCATTTTTTCAAACTTGAGTCTTGGGGGGAAAAAAAAAAAAAGAGTGGGTCGTCTTATAATCAGGGCCGTCTTATATTCGGGCCAGTACAGTATATTTTGAATGATGTGTGAATAAACTGAAACTGAACTGAAAGGTTTACCTACCAATACTCTCAATGTCTCCATGTTTAAAGTTTTCATTTTCAACTGCCTGGATGAGTTTGTTGACAACGTGGTTGTCGACCCTGATGCCGCTAACGCACAGAGCGAGCACACCCAGCGAGTACTGGTAATAGTTGGTCCTAGGGCGTTGGCTGACTGCGTGGGGGGAGAAGGGAAAATGATCACTTTCCCGAACTACTGCAACTAAACAGCATTAATGACAACGATCAAGGTTTACTATTTAGACTTGAACAGTAAATGAGAAGACAAGGTCAGCATACATGTAATGTATTCCTTCTCTTGTTCCAACTGATGTTTGAGGTGCATCAGCAACGTCTCGCTCTTGTCACCTACAGTGAAGGTCACTGTGTTGAGGTCAAAGCAAGATGACTTTAAGGCCAGAGCGTACAATGCCAAGCGGCCAACCACCGGCTGGTTGCCAGAGAGGAAGCTAGAGAACAATGGCAAAATTAGACACATGTTTAGGTGAAGTAGTCATGCTGTACATCACCTCAAGAACGTGCTATTCTGATAAATTACCTTTGAATTTCATTGTGTAAATGAGTTGTCAGTCGGGTTAAGTGTTCCCCCTCTTTTACAAGGTTGTGGAAGTCTGAGAGCCGTAACGCCAAGTGGATACTTGGATTCGGAAGGCCTTCCTGTCCCTCCAGAGAGCGTAGAAGGTCTTTATTTAGTGAAAGCAGCAGCTCACGGTTGGCTCCAGCGTTATCTAGGTTAAAACATACGGAAAATGTCACAAGGTTCATAAAAGAAGTTCAGAACCCGTAGTTTGCTGACATTAGCATTAATGCTCAAAGTGTGGCTGTGTCAGCAGTGACATCAGGATGAAACCAAAGGCATGTGGACTTAGTCTTATATGCAATAAAATACGCATATGGGCGTTACTAAAGTCTCAATGTCTTCTTTAAAACTAATGTATTGCCGTCTCAACTGTTAAAATAGCAAACATTCACCAAAGATAGGCGGAGTGGGAGAAGGGGGGCAAAAAAAATATATGCTCAACACATCTTGACACTGTGTTCAATCCTCGGTTCAAGCTTAGTTGTTGTTGTTAAAGCTTAGGTTTAAAGAAATTCTAAATATCCATCTAGCCTCCTTAGGTGAAGTTTTAGCTAAGCTAAGCAAAGCAAATGACAGTCTCTAAGGTGCTAGTCACATGATCTGTTTGAAAATTAATTTTCACCCAAAATGAAATACAGGTACTCCCGGGTTATGACGTACTCGACTTACTTGATTTAAAAATTTCACGATGCCAGAGTCTCGTCCGCCATTTTGTCTTTTTTTTTGGGACACGTAAACAGTACCTTATTGTACCTCACAGCATCTTATTTTTTACTTTATTAATATGACGTGTTCCGTCCTCACTAAACGTGAAGTTGATCAGCTTTAGAGACAGCAAACAAGGCAATTGTGCTTTTTAAAGCTTTTGACTTCCTTCTGAGCATGTGCCGGTACGATAACCGTGAGCAAAAATACCGCGGTTTCACGGTGTTGCAATTATAGCTCCAAAATGTGTTAGTTTGAGATTTATGGGTTAAAAAAAAAAAAATGTTTCCATTGAACAGGATTTTTTTTTCAGAACATAGTTGCAAATTGGAAGAGGAATATATTGTTAAAATAAATAAATTATCAATTAAAAAAAAAAAAAAACATTTTAGATAAAATTAAAACTTATAGACTATACCCACAGCCACAGCTCAAGATTAGAGCAAGAACAAAATAATGTCTATAAAAAAGTAAAAAAACTTCTGAATAAAGTTTTTAAAAAATTATACTGCATGACTTTTTTTTGAGGGTGGAAAAGCTCAAGTGAAGTTAAAACATAAATATTGTTGTGGAAAGGTTTCATCTAAAAACAAAAAATAATAATAAAAATAAAAAAACATTGGAGTGAGAACTCTCCTTGATTCAGCGAACGTGGATTTATGCTTAGGGCAAGATCATCTTTCGTAATTAACGATCTTTGACGACATCTTTTCCCCTTCATTCAAGCGAATCAAGCTTGTTTTCTCATTCTGCTGCTGTGACACTCGACAAAGTTGCTCTCCCAGCTAAGTCTAGGCTAACATTCGTCTTTGTAAGCTGTTAGTTTGTATATCGAATTTGAAAGGAAAATGTGTGTGTTGTTTTTGGCAAACTTTTTCATGGTGCTATTCTGCTGAAGCTACTCACACATGGAAAAATACAATTGTACAATGTTTTAAATGTATTCATTTTGTATATTCCACTTACCACGATTTGAGGGCTCAAAAAATTGAAGAAAAGAATGCCTTATGTCTGGAGTATTTGTTTTTGGGTTCGCTGGTTGTCTAGCCGATAGCGTGACTTTCACACACAGCAACAAACGGGAGGGGGTTAGCGCTGCCACGCCATGCCACTTCTGGCTGCATTTTTGACACTGTCTGACGGAAAAATTTAGTGATTTTGAAAACCGCGACGTTTTCACACCACGGTAAACCGTGAAACCGGTAACCGGCACATGCCTACTTCCATCACTTTTGACAATTTCTAAAGCTGTACGCTAAAGTTTAAAAACGACACGCATTTTAACAATAAAACACTTGACACTAAACAATTGGTGTTCAAATGTCCATCTAATCTGATCAATGTGTAACTTTAGATTAAATTAGCCTGATTTGCCTAGCAAAAGTCCGCTAGCTTAAATGCTTTGAATGCTAAGGTATTTACAATAGCGTACCGCATGAATGCCATTTTTAGACCGTGACGTCGCCATCGTAACGCGGAAGTGGGTCATTATGGACATGCCCTCGCCTACAACCCATGTAATTTCTGCTGGTTTTCTCTGGTAATCTTTCACAAAAGAACATGCTGATTAAACACTGCTGCTATGGAACTTGTAGAAACGACTCTAAACATTACGACATATGAAGGATGTTTTCTTCATACAAATGTAAAGAATGGATCAACTTGCGATGACATCCAAAAGACCAGTTTAACGCTAGCAAAGTGAAGCCATTCACATTTCATATGCAGTAAACAATGTTGGGGGCCATAGTCCTAAAGAGGACAAAGAGGTGAGCCATTTTGATATTTTTACTTATTTTTAGCATGGCGTTCTGCCGTGCTGCTTCTGTCTGACAATGAATGACCTGAAAAAAAAATAAAATGGTGTCTGACTGCCACTGTTACTGCTCGTCACGGTGAGGAGTGAACCGGCGATTCACTTGATTCGTTGTCATCCTTCACTGCATCAGTCCCTTTTTTTCCACCTCTTATCAACACCATTGTCGTTTTGGGGCTTTTTGAGGAAACTTCAGACACTCAGTTGCCTTGACATTTTTCCGAGTGAGGCCAACGACGTCATGCATCAAGAGAGACAATAGCTAATTAATATGCTCACTTGCCACCCTGTGGTCTGGGGTGTTAATTGCAACCTGTCAAAATGACAGATGGACTTCAGTTTTTTCCGTCACAGTTGTAAAAAACCGGTCAACGACGGAAAATATTCGGTTAACATGACCCCTGATATAGACCGTCTGTGGCAGAACGTATGGAATCACAGGAGTGCCAAAATTTAAAAAAAAAAAAAAATTACATGTATAAATAAAGAGAAATAAAAATAAATGAAAATGTAAAAAGTATATTTTGTTATTGACTTTCACTTGCCATTAAAGATCACAAAAGGAAAAAACAATGACAATTTTTGTCACTGACCTTTTTATTTTGCTTTTAACGAAAGGAATGGTCTGTCAATCAAATGGCGTTAGGAAGGACAGAAACTAAAATGAATGTCAACTAAACCTAAAGTAGGTTAAATGTATTTAAACAACAAATCTGTCTACAAATCATAAGGTAAGGACAAATACAGTGGGGCAAAAAAAAAGTATTTCGTCAGCCACCAATTGTGCAAGTTCTCCCACTTAAAAAGATGAGCGAGGCCTGTAATTGTCATCACAGGTAATTTCCGCCTATTACCAAAAGACTCAGAACATGACTTGCACAAGGAAAATGAGATGGAATATAAAGAACTGTATCAACACTCCTGTCTTTATAATGTAAATATACTGATGCTTAAATAACAAGGTGACAGGTTTTAATTTAGTATTTTTATTGATGGAAAAGTAGAAATTATACAGTCGTTCAATTAACTGAACACAATTTTTTTACACCATAGGCGGAGTTTGACTTTTGGGGCAAAGGGGGCACAACATGTTGATGACCCCGAAACGCAGTGTCAGCAATAAAATTAACTTACAAGAATATTTATAATAATAAGTTGACAATGAGAGTTTTTTGTTTCCCATCATTCTTGAGGGGAATTCTGAATCCGGCTGCTTAGGCAATACTTTTTGCCAAGATCGTCAACCATTGAATATGGTACGCCTGCCAGTGTTGTGCCAATGTAGTTACCCCAGTCAAAAATTGTATCCCCTGGGCAGAGACATATGGCGGTAGATTTGTCTTTATTATTCAATCCCCCCCAAAAAAGTTGCTTAAATCAAAGTATATATTTTCGATAAAAAAAATTGCTTCAATCCAAAAAATGTGTTTGAATGCAAAAATAAATTTGAAACAAAAAAAAAGTGAGGAAGCCATTTTTTTTTTTTTTTGGATTGGAGTCAAGTTTTTTTTTTTATTGAAGCAACTTTTTTTGATTGAAGTAATGTTGATTTGTGTTTGGGCCACATTTTGGCTTGGACGTTGTTATCTTTATTATTCAATCAAATAAGTTGCTTCAAAAAATATATTTTCAAAAAGAAAAATCACGTCTTGAATGCTAAAAAATATTTGAGATAGAAAAATTTGCATTTTAACACTTAATTTTTCTTTGAAAAAGTTTTCTTTGAAGCAATCCTTTTTGTGTTTGGGCCATTTATGGGTAGGACATTTGTGTCTAAATCATTCAATCCCCAAAAAAGTTGCTTCAATCAAAAAAAAAAAAAAAAAAAATCTATACATTTTCAATCAAAGAAAAAAATCATTTGAAAAATAAAATTGCCCTCCCCATTTTTTTTGCAAGAATTATATGCAAAGCAAATGACCGTGTTCGAAAAATAAGTTTGACCCATTATTAAAATATATTTTTTTGTTCATTTCATTCATTTTTGTTGCAGTTTTGTTGCTTATGGCAGAAAACACAGACAAGACTGAAAAAGCAGCTTCTGCTCTTGCACCCCTCTTTAAAAGAAACTGCTGTATTTCAAGATAAAACAACTGTTGTGTTTGATAGAACAATATGTCTATATGCTGCCATAGCAGATTCATGGCACATGAAGCCCCTGAACTATTTTTAATCTGTCCGTTTTACCCTGAAAACCCCCGTTTACAGACATCGCGCAACCGCTTTTGTTTCAACCCAGCCATAAAACGAAGGTAATTATATTTATTATTCAAAATGTCTGTCGTTTTTAGCTTAGAATCATTCATTGATGCCTCATATCAGTTTGAAAAAGAAAAAAAACACTTTAAAAAAATACTAACATATTTTAAACTTTTAAACTAATTATGTCACAATGAAAAAAATGGCGTCTGTAAAAAGTCATGGATATCTACCTCATAACCATCTCTGAATTGTATTTTTTTTGCTACTGTCGCATTTTCCCCGATATGTTAGATAAATAATTGATCCAAATAAAAAAAAGTTGGAAAAAAAAAACCATTTAAAAGGGTAAATATATGAAAATCTCGACCACTCCTTGGTGTCTGCGATTTCTGCATCGCAACCCTTGTTATATTACCATGTTTCACCCATAAAATCCCCCAAAAATCCAGCTGTTGCCATTCACAGCTGTGTCTTGACACTCAGTGATACATGCTACATGAAGTTTTTGGATCGAAAAAAAGCGATACTATCTTGTTAAAGTCATGGCGTCTAATTCTGTTCTCGCGTGCTCTCACCTCCAGATAGGGTTTTGCCGTTTAAATTTTTTTTTTTTTTTTTTAAATGCCCTCCTGCTCAAAATGTTTCTTTCCCCAGAAAATTGAGATTTTAAGCTTTCCAATGATGTACTGTATCACACATGCATATCGGACAATTTTGAAAGTTGGCTAAATTGGGGGTCTTAGAGCGGAACTTGAAGTACCTGGGTGTTTTCCGCCATATATATATATATATATATATATAGGAAAGTCAATTTCATGCAATGGCACTTTTCGGCCACCTGGCCCCCGCCCCCCCTTAAAATCCGCCTATGTTTTACACAGCTTTCGGGAGAAATTTTGCTCAGTGACTTTCTCAACCACTGTTCCGCAGCAAATCAGTGTACAGGTGTGCCCCAGGACATTATCCAATTCCACTTAATTGATCAGAAATATTTTACTCCAGATCTCTGTGTATTTTTATTCAATTCCTGCCATTATACAGCCTTCTCTTACACTAATCAAAAACAGATTACTCACCAAGTATGACCCAAAAGTTGGTTCAGGTGCCACTGATTAGTTCTTTGTCCAAACGTTTGACTGGTTAAGTACTTTTTGTGACAGGTGTTTGTTTCGAATGCAAAATATGTGCCTTGTCTCAATAAAATGTTGGGAAATCTAGTAAGGCAATTGCAAAATCAGAAAATGTCCAGAAGAGTGAGTCACGTTTGCTTTTTATCCTGAAGTTCCTTCCTGATTTCAAACAAACTGAGTTAGGCTTTGATTTATCAAAAAATCAGCGAGAACCTTTGTAATGGCGACCCTTATTATCCTAAAAAAATAAAAACGTATTAGTAGTCTACAATAAACTTACCGCAAGGTAAACTGGAGGCCAACGCCAACAGGCCGAGAAGAAAGAGTGTATGGTACATCATGGATTACCTTAAAAGAAAAATAAGAATAACAATTTTCAAAAAGTCTTCGAAAAGATAATGTTCATCCATTGTTTTGTTAAACCGCTTAACAGTGTTACATTTTCCCCAATAGCCTGCATACAAATCAAGCTATGAATGACGTCATGTGACTATAGCCTGTAATTCAGAATGTTAGTTAAATAAAACGTTCATGAAAGAATCGTGTATTACCCTCTCCTCTGAGCGTCAGTCCAAGAATGGAGAGAGAAGCAAGTAGTGAACTGGACTGATAACAGCTCCAAAGAGTCACGTGACTCGTTGTTTTGCAGCAACCACCCGGAAATTGGATTAAACTATCCTTTTTAGCAATATTTACCAAAGTATTGTCCCACCTATTGAGTTGCTGTTAAAATTTAGTGCGATAAAATACATTTTAAAGAACAAACTCCGTCTCACAGCAAGAGCTCAGTTAATAACTACAACTAGTCCCAAGGTTCTTTGCGGCTTTTCCAGAAGCTTGTCGACTCTTCCGGCGCTTTTGGCTTTGCGATAGCAAGTCTAATACAACTGGTGAGTTTACATCTCTTCGCGGTGGTCAATTATTGGACGTTGCTTGCAAGCGGTGTCGTGTTAACAGGTCAGTAGGTTGAGCATATTTAATATTGTATTCCTTTATTAAAAAGCGGCGTACAATGTATCGGACACTAGCTAGCAAAAGAAAACAAAACAACATTGCGAACAGGGGCAGGGCACTTAGTTGCACCTGGTCATTCATCCCTCGTTTTATTTTTAGCCGTTACAATGTTGCTATTTAGGTGGGTGATGATAGTGCTATCATTGTGGCTTAGTTGTATCATGTTCTATTTCTATGTCTGCTGTGGTATTGTTTTAAGGTGCATTATAGTCAAGTCTAGAGTTAGCCCAGTGTGGCGTGGACAGAGCTGACTTGTTTGCCGACACTAGTTTCATAGTTGCTGCATGTCGAGGTGGGTGATAACGCGTCACGTTTACTTGAGTAACTTTTTGAGGAAAAATGTACTTATAAGAATAGTTTTACCACGCCATGCCTTTTACTTTTACTGGAGTAAATGTGTGAAGAAGAAACGCTACTCCTTTGGACCACACTAGAGTCGTTACTTTTCTCCTTATTTTTGCCTGAGATTTGTTTTCACCAAATACCTTTTTGCTTGTCCTTGAGTACGTTTTGGGACTACTTTTACCTGTACTGGAATAATACTGTTTTAAAGTAACGTTACTCGTACTTGAGTACATTTTTGGCTACTCTACCTAGGCCTGTCTCGATAACAAATTTTAGTGTCCGATAATTTATTTCATAAATTATTGCGATATGCGATATTATTGCACCCCCCAAATTAAAAAAAAAATACAATAACACTGAGAATACAGTATATATTAATAGATCATGTACACCCATTTAAACGCAATAAATGTTTACTCTTAAATTCCAAAATACTTTTTAGGAAATCACAACTAAAAACAATAGACCATGCCTCTTTTAAGTAAAAGACCACAATAATAATACTTGCACAGAAACACAGAAGAAATAAAATGTGTTTTTAAGAAAAATAAAATTCCACTTAATAATTTAAGCATCTAAGCAAATGAAAACGTTTCCCCTCATAGCTTCTCGAGGTGTGCAAAATTTCCGATTCTTAGATTATTCGCGATTCGGCCGTGGAAGATTCGAGAACGATTCACAAACATCCAAATTCCGATTATTGAAATATGCGAAGTAAAGTGGAAGTACACAACACTCAGCGCGCCGCGCGGTCTTCGGGACGGAACGGAGCGAGAGTAGCTAAACATCATGCTTCCCATTACCCGGCCCCTCGGGTAATGCCAATGCTCAACTCACGGCTCTAGCTCAACTCATGCAACGAGATAAAAAAACACAACAACATACCTGACTGCTGCCGAAAAGCTGCTACAAGTACATCCATATAGTGTTACGGTGGATATCATTTACATAGGACTAGATGCAATATTGATTTGGTAGTGTTAGCAGCACATCTACTAAAAGCTAGATGCGGGCGTTATAAACGGCTGCCATCTTAAAGCAGTACACTTCCCTGCAAGGCTGTTGTAGCGAACCTTCCAAGCAAGCCTAATTAACTTTTTATCTAAAATACTCCTAAATCGGTAAAATATTGACTTGAATATATCTTTAAAATAGTTTTAAAACTTTCACATGTCAAAAGTAGACTAAAGGGAAATTATGGAATAACGGGAGCAATTTTAACAAATTTAACGGTTGATTCACAACATTAAATTAATTGAATGTAGTTTAAAGCTGCTGATACAGAATGGGGACTGGAGTTTTCTATTTAATGTTATTTTTGTATATTTGTTTACTGCTATATGTTAACTTGATGCTGAAATAGTAGTGTGGTTTAGCCTGAGAGTATTTTTGAACAATTTTGGAACTAATGTACAAAACATTAAAAAAAAAAAAGAGAGAGAAAAAAAAGGAGGGGGGTGCATCAATAATCGTTTTATAATCGAATTGGAGCCTCTGAATCGTGATCGTAATCGAATCGTTAGGTGCCCAGAGATTCCCAGCTCTAATCGCTTCTGCTATGGCGTTCCATGTGTAATACAGTGGTACCTCTACATACGAAGTTAATTCCTTCCAGGAGCTTGTTTGTAAGTCGAAATGGTCTTATGTCGAGCAGGATTTTCCCATAAGAGTACTCCGCGACCCTCGTGAGGACAAAGCGGCATGGAAAATGAGTGAATGAATGAATAATTCGTTCCACAGCCCAAAAACCCACACTACATCCTTAATAAATACTGCTGTTACTATTGCAAATAGCAATTACAAAGAGCAAAACAAATAACACATGAATAAAAATCAGAATAACAATAATATAATAATAGCAATAATAACAATAATACAGTACAGTACCTGTAATAATGTAACGAATCGGCTTCTAATGTGGCGGACTTTTTTGCTGTACCTGAACGCACCGCTGGGCTGACGGTGAGCAGGAGAGCGCTACTTTACTTTCTGTTTCGATCCTGGCGTCAACAGCAGTGGACACTCGGCGAGTTAATGAAATAAATGATTTGAAACCTGACGAAGCTGGCGATTTCTTAGGCGATGTTACCACAATAAGAACTGTCACCTTAACTTATAAAGACTGGCAAACGGAGGCAGACCGCCGGCCGAGATCGGCATTCTACGACCCAGTTCATGGATGCACACACCATGTTTATATTTTGCCATCATTCACATCTTCATTTCAATGGTAAGCGTCACCTTTTCTTTTTTATCCTCCACCTGCACTGTCACCTTTTTCTTTTTTTCCTCCACCTGCACTAAACTTAAACTGCACTAAACTAAAAACAGAACTAAAATGCATTTTGCGTAGTTGGTAACAAGGAAGCCGAACTTTTAACAGCACGTCAGCAGGTGCACGCGAGGCGATAAATCGCAGCGGAAAAATTAATGCCTTCATTTTTATTTACCGTGCGATAAATGGAATTATTGCATATTGCAACAGGCTTAACTCTACCCACCTCTTGTTGCACGTTGTAAACCATGTTAGGGCCCGAGCACCAATTGGTGTGAGAGTCCTTTTGTTCTGCAAATGTTTATTATTATTATTGCTATCATTATTACACAATAGAGCTGGGAATCTTTGGGCACCTAACGATTCGATTACGATTACGATTCAGAGGCTCCGATTCGATTATTAAACGATTATTGATGCACCCCCCCTCCTTTTTTTTTTTTTTTCAATGTTTTGTACATTACTTCCAAAATTGTTCAGAAATCTTCTCAGGCTAAACCAAACTATTTCAGTATCAAGTTAACATATAACAGTAAACAAATATACAAAAATAACAGTAAATAAAAAAACTCCAGTCCCCATTCTGTATCAGCAGCTTTAAACAACATTCAATTAATGTTGTGAATCAACTGTTACAGTTGTTAAAATTACTCCCGTTATTCCATAATTTCCCTTCTGTCTATTTTTGTCAAAGTTTTAAAACTATTTCATCATTTAAAGATAGAGTCAAGACAAGATTCTGCCGATTTAGGAGTATTTTAGATAAAAAGTTAATTAGGTTCACTACAACAGAGCCTTCTAGAGAGGTCTACTGCTTTAAGATGGCGGCTGTTTACTTACGCCGGAAAGTCTGTCATTTCGCATCTCTGTTCAATAATACATGTTTTAACACCGACGTTGTCTGTCATATTGCATCTAGTTCTACATATATATGATATCTACTGTAGCCGTATGTTTGTAGCAACTAGCAACTGGGCGTTGTTTGTAGCGGCTGTCGGCCGCAGTCAGGTATGATTGTTTTTTTATCTAGCGGCATGAGTTGAACATGATATTTACTCTCGGTCCATTCCTCATTGCGTCCCAAAGACCGCGCTGACTGTTTTACTTCCGCTTTACCTGGTATAGTTCAATAATCGAAATTTGGATATTTGTGAATCGTTCTCGAATCTTCCACGGCCAAATCGCGAATAATCTAAGAATCGGAAATTTCGCACGCCTCTATTACACAACACTACACTTGATCGTATTAATTTATGGCAAATGAAAATGGCAATTTTGGATGCCTTAACATGCTTGAAAACTCCCCAAAATTTGAAAATACAGTCATGTGAAAAAAATTAGGACAACCTGTTAAATATTCAGTGATTTATTAAGAAATTTTCACATATCAATATCAAAATATCTTGTTTTTCTTTATCACTGGAGTAGAAAGTAATTGAATTGCAGGTAAACAACAAATATTAACGTTGGTTTTACTCATTAAACCAAATATATCAACAAATGCAAAATGCATATTCTAACTGAGAAAAAAGTTAGGACACCCTACCACCTAATTTGCCTGGCACCGCCAGACTATTCTCCCTGTATTTTTTTTTTCAAACACTGAGAAGAGTCTGGGACCCACTCCCTTATTGGCCTCTCGAGGCAGAACGAAATCATCCGTGCAATCAGATTCGTTTATTTGCGTGACGTGTTCATAACTAGCAACTTGTGCGTTGGAAGTCCTCTCCACAACAACAGAGAATGGTGATCGCGATCGCCGAGAATATGTTCCAATCCGCGGTAAATTCCATTTTAAATGACTAAAAACACATTGAGTTGCTAAAACCAACAGTCTCGTGCTAGCCATGTTGAATAAACTTTTCCACTCTCCTCGTATGTTTATTACCTGGCACTAGAGTTTTTTTGTCGCTTTATCAACGCCACATCCGCCCGTCACTGATTGATTCACTCCGCTGTCTGTTTGCTGTGGCTGGCTCCGCCCAAGGAATTTGATCGGCCGACCGGTCGCCAAACTCTAAAGCTGAAACAGCGGTGAGTCAGGGGTACCAGGCAACCACCTAATAGCTAGTGTTACACCCTATGGCTGAAATAACTTCAGTGGGACGCCTTTTGTAGCCATCCACCAGTCTTTGACATCGGTCTGAAGAAAGTTTGCCCCACTCCTCAACGTAGATTGCAGAACACTTTCAGCTGTGAGATGTTTGATGGGTTTTGAAGGAATCTGACCTTCTAGCCAGGCCGCCGGAATCACGCCAGCCGGACCGCCGGACCCGTGTTGGCGCAGCTCCAACGACCCGGGCCGGCAGGATGCCTGCAATCTGGCCAGAAGGGCAAACTACCCGCGTACACCTTAGTCTTAACTAGGGCTGCAGCTATCGAATATTTTAGTAATCGAGTAATCGACTGAAAATTCTATCGATTAATCGAGTAATCGGATAAAACAAATATATTTTCAGGTGAAGAGCAATGATAGATATACATGAGAAAACAAGACATTTTATCATTTTCAGTCAATCAATGTCTTTATTTTTGATGTATATTGTTGAAAACAGCCAATAATTGCATCTCAGATGTAACGAGAATGGAAAAAAAAGACTAATTCAATGCTTTCACTCAAAAAACCTTTAGATCTTATTTTTAAAAAGTATATACATATATATAAACACACCTAAAAATGCCTTTACGCTTGATAACACACATCACTTAAAAGTTAGGATTTTTTCCCACGTAAGTTAGGATTTTTTCCCACGTTTTTCAATTGAATTTCTATTTGTGTCAAGCCATTTTTAAGTTCTAGTTAAGTTTTAAGTTAGTCTAACCTGTAAGTCCTGATAGGATTTTGAGTTTTTGCACTGTTCAAAATAAATGTATGATACAGGCTGTATTGGAGCACATTAGGGACTAGTGCTACTTGGTGTTTTATCCAGCAATGACTCCTGAGCTAGAATTGATAGTTAGCATTATTGAGTTTTTATTTGACACCCTCATCACTCCACAACGCTATGTTATGTTAAAGCCTGTATGTAAGACACGTTAGCCACGCATCGAAAGTGGTCTTAATTAATTTAAACCTAGCCCTCCGCAGGGCTAACGTTAGGTGAGCTAGTAGTGACAGTAACGTTAATCTTATATATTAGCGCTCTTTATTAGCGCTTAGCGCTCTACTGCTTTAAGATGGCGGCTGTTTGCTAACGCTGCCCAGACGCGGCCTAGTCTGTCAATGTGCATCTAGTTCAACATACATGTGATCTCTATGAGACTCATTGGACGCTACCTGCAACTAACGTAGCATGTGCGGGCTAGTGTTGTATCGGTCGCGAACGATTCGTTCTTTTTGAACGAATTGTTTGGGTGAACGAGACCGAACTAATCACCATCTGCACTGATTCGTTCTATGAAGTTGGTGGCGCTTGTTCGCTGCGTGGGAGGGCGTTGAGCAAGCGGCAGCGTCTTCTGACATCGCACACGACCAATCAGACGCCAGCCTCATCGCGGGCAGGGGAGGGAGCGGAAACAGAATCATGGCGTATGTCACTCATTTCCACGTGTGGCCAATAAGCAGCCAGCGTGCAGGCAGGGGGGAAAGACTGAGTTTTGTCACTTCCCGTTCAGTGATTCGGTCCTCCGGTTCCTGACCTAGCTTGCTGCTAACTTGACTTTCCAGTAATGACTATGCGGTGAACGAGTCATAAAATGAAAGGAAACGACTTTGTCACATATTTGTTAACGTGGAGCCTATCAAATGCTGCTCAAAAAGACAAAAACACCACACAAATCTAGCGAGCATGGTTTAGTGTTCTACTTTTCTCAACAGACTCGGGACTGTGCCTATGACGATATACTATCAAATTTACAGTAATTTAAAACACGCGTAGCTACGAGGCAAGCAAAACCTGAGCTGCGGTCGCGTGACGGCAGTGAAGCGGGCAGAGAACTGTCACTATATGGAGGCTTCATGGCAGCGATATGTACCTCATATGTGCACAGAAAAAAAATAATATTTAGTATGATCACCATAATACTGATTTGCAATGAAACTGTATATACATGTCAATTTTTTCCGAGTGTTTTTTTTTTTTTTTTTTTTCGTGTCAGAGGGTGTCGGTTGGTTTGACAAATTATGTCAATCCGTCCATCATGTGCTACTCAAGCGCCCCAAAAACAAAGCGCGCGGACACGGG
The DNA here is from genome assembly GCF_030265065.1 of Corythoichthys intestinalis. Taxonomy (NCBI): domain Eukaryota; kingdom Metazoa; phylum Chordata; class Actinopteri; order Syngnathiformes; family Syngnathidae; genus Corythoichthys; species Corythoichthys intestinalis. The sequence goes on along the minus strand of NC_080397.1, from coordinate 60,612,606 downwards.
AGATGTCGCAATATGTCTACATTTTTCTTAACAGACTAATGAGAGTAGAAAGGCGAAATCATAAAGCAAACAATTATTTCTCGTCAGCATTTGACGATCTGAGATGCGGGGACGACAGGGGAGCTGACCGGATTATTTTATTTATTAATACCAGTGCAAAAATTCAAAACGATCATCTTAATAATAAAAAACAAAAATACAACAGAGCGAGAGGTTAATATGATGTGTTGGCCGTTCCATAATTAGAAATTAAACTTTCGATTTATTTTTGTTTTCGTGACAGCAGGCATGCCGCGTTGGCTGTTAGCAGCAGCATTGTATATGTGAGCAAGATCATGCTAAAGAAAGTCCGTGCGCCCCCGACCCCAACCCCCCGCTCCCCCCACAAAAGGAAAATGTTTAACCGTGTCCTCAATCGAAATGCAAGCACGAGCCATGACTTTGATCCCATTAAACTAGGACAGACGACGCGGAAGTTCTCCCTCGGTTTTGCAGCAGCGGGAGGGAGACGAGGCTGTCTCTGAGAGCAGAATGATATCGCCTGTCACTCATTTCTGAAACTACGACGAGTGGTCAATGTGCAAGAGAGGGAGGGACCAAGCAATGTCACTTCCCGTTCAGTTATACTGCGAAGCGGCCTTTGGGGATTCGTTCGGCAACGTCACTTCCCGTTCACTAACCGAACGATTCATTTGGGTGGGGAGGGAGATGAGGGGGGCGAACGATTCGTTGAACGATTCGTTTGAACGAATCGTTTTACTGAACGAACCGGAATGGATTCGTTTACTCAAGTGAACGACAGATCCCGTCACTAGTGCGGGCTAGTATTTAGCAACGTCGGCGTCGTTTGTAGCGGTTGTCGGCTGCAGTAAGTTTTTTTTTTTTTTTTTTGCTTCTTCCTCTACGCACGTGACATCAGCGCGTTGTCCCGCATTAAAAGTAGTCCGAGCAAAACGTGATGCTTAGAGCTGTCAAAAGAAACGATTACTCGAGGTGAATAAAATTACTCGGATCAGTTTTTAAACTTGAGTAACTCGAGTTGCTCGAGTATTCGTTTCAGCTCTAGTCTTAACCCTTTTGTACTGACTCAATTTTGAAAGGTTTAAAGAAGGCTCACTGAGGAAAAGTTTAGAATTTATTCTGGTCGACAGCAATCAACAGAAAGGCGAAACAAGATACAGACTCAGGTGAGGAGGCAAATTTGTTCCAAGGTGACCATATCAGAAGTCAATAAACGGTTCTCCAGAAAAATGACTACGCTTTTTGACGGTTCTCGCGGGGCTGGCCGTGGGAAGGAAGGATAGGACAGGAGGATTCGGGAGTTACTGTTGTCCGGGCAACGAGGATTGGGGATTTTGCCACCTCAGCGTCAAAGGGGCTCTTGTAGTCTTGTCAGTCGTGTTATCAGTTGGATATCGGGCGTTCTCTGGTGGTCCTTGTTTTGGGAAAGAGCGTCCCGCCGAGCTTGATGAGAGTCGTACCCTGAAGGGTCCTATAGGGGTCATTTGCATCAACCTTACAGCGCCTGCTAGTGGCAACCGAAAGTCACTCATTTTACTTATAAATGACCAGTTCCTTTCAGGTTGGTCAGTGTAGTTACAAGACCTTTTTAGGCCTCCATTTTTAGGCCAATGTCCACATGTCTGTGGCCGTGATGACCCTTTGTTCGCCATTAAAAGGAAGTATATTTTTTTTCATTGACTTAGGCAGCTTATAGAGCAGCGGTTCTTAACCTTGCTAAAGGTACTGAACCCCACAAATTTCACAGTGGATTCACAGAACCCTTCGTAATTTGCAAATTTTTTTTCAAATTCAAAACTGATACATCTAAGCTAGCAAGCTAATAATTTAGCATACTTGTGTTCAAAATTCTCATTTTGAAAGCATGTTTGATAAGCAGGTCAAAATTTGAGACCAAGCTGCCCATTGGTCTATGTTTGTTCCTTCATGCCAAATGCGAGTCAACCTGCCAATGAGCAAACCAGTTTCTCCTCCCATCAGATCGAGGACTAGCAGTTAAAAGAAATGGATTAAGCCTTTAAATTGGGAGCAAACCAGTCCAAAACCTATTCTAAAAAGCCACTTTGCCTAGATTTAATCAGACCACAAAAAATAGGGCTCTGCGTTTCTTTACCTTTGCCGAACCCGTTAGACTTACTCACCAAACCCCTGGGGTTCGATCGAACCCAGGTTAAGAACTACTGTAAAAGAGCCACAAAATTTGGCACACTCTGTCGAATTGGCCCAATTAAAATATTCATTTTGTTTTGAATAAGGGCGTGGTTGCACGGCGCAGTCGCACCTCCTTTTTTGTAGTGCCCTCTTCAATAGGGTATTTTTCTCCTAGGTGTGTGAATATATTTCTAATCCCCCAAAATATGTTAGTTTCTAGCACATGTTAGTTTCTCATGAGATGACAAGGGGACGATCTGCCACCATCCTTAGCTGCGTGGCATCCGAGTTGCCTGTTCAGTCCTGCTTGCAGGCCTAGTTTGTACTCATATTTTCATGTTTATGGAAGAGGATTAGGGCCAGTGAAGAAAAACGGTTCGTCAGAATTCTGAATCAAAGCGTAAATGCTGACTTTTTCCACTTTCACTTTAAAGTCTGAGGAGAAAAAAAAGTCACAATTCTGACTATAAAGTCAGAAAGTGGAAAGAGAATTCATATTATTTTCACAAGGTTTATAATTTGACTTTAAAATCAAAGTCAGAATTCTGACCAGTTTTACGAAATTTTTACGAAATCTTCGGGTCACACTTTTATTAAAGAAATTTCGTTTCAGGTTCGCTGTGAGTCAGTAACAGGAACACTTTTGCGAAATAGACAATGTTTATTGATTAGAACAAGTTTATTGATACAAAGGCAAGCAAAAGAAAGAATAACCACAGCGCTAGGTCTAGATCAGCCATGTCCAAAGTGCGGCCCGGGGGCCAAATGCGGCCCGTGGTCAAATTTCATCCGGCCCCCAGCCTCTGTCATAAGATAAATAATGTCTGGCCCGCACACAGATTTATTAAATTGGTCAGCAATACTGCCTACACATGAAATGCTTCTCCTCATTTATCCACTAAAAGGCAGCAGCCCCGTTAAGCAACATTACCCCGTGTGACCCTTGACTTCCAATTTTCTAAAGTGGCAACAATCAACAACAAAAAACAAAGTTGACTGCGACGGGCGACGCTTCAAGGATAGGTGGAAATTGGAATATTTCTTCACTAAAATACGCAACAACTGTGTCTGCCTCATTTGCAAAGAGACAGTCGCTGTTTTTAAAGACGTCAATGTGAGGCGATATTACCAAACAAGACACGCTGACATGTACGACAAGATTACAGGGAAGATACGCAGCGAGAAATTGAAGCAACTTGAAGCTAGTTTAATTTCACAGCCGCGGTATTTCACAAGATCCCGAGAGTCGAAAGAGAATGCCACAAAGGCTAGTTGCGAGATTGTTGAAATCATTAATTAAAAATAAATAAATAAATAAAGCAAATGTGACGCACAGAATGGCTTGCTAAAATTTGCTTAAATATATTGTTCTACGTAAAGGACGTCAGCCAAGGTTGGCCCCCCACATTTTTTCCACACCAAATCTGGCCCCCTTTGCAAAAAGTTTGGACACCCCTGGTCTAGATTGTCACTGATAACGACTAAAACCCCCACGATGCAGTTAAAACACACGCAAGTAAAAGAAACAATAGCGCTAGATGTATAGTTGTCAAAGCTAACACCCCCACGCCAAAGTTAAAGCACAATGAGTTCCCTGGCAATGAATCAAGCTCATACCTGTTGACAACAGCCACGTTTACATGCTGACTTTTATTCATACCGATTCAAATCATTCCGAATGGAAATTTCAGATCAGCTGTTTACATGTCACTTCATCTATTCCGATCCAGCGTTTACATGTGTCTGCCTTTATTCCGAAAGGACGTTTGACAACTGCCGTCTGACATGCGCAGATTAATCAAAACAAAGCGTCACGTTGCAAAACATGGAGATCGATCGTCAGATCAGCTGCTGTTTTAACTTTTCGAGTGGAAACAAAACTTCAGAATGACACGCCGTTCATTTAAAAAGTTGTGTGGGCTGGTGGAGGGATTCATGGATATAAACTTTCCGCCGGACTCCAATTAGGTGCGCTGTGCGTGTGCTTGGAAGCCATGTTGCAAGTGACGTTACTTACGTCACCAAGTGACGTCACCACGTCAGTACGGAGCATGTGCAGAAAGAACGCAACCAGACACCATTGCGCTTCCCTGTTTACATGATATAATTTTACTTCTAATCGGTTTGGGAAAAGGAATATTCCACCCCTGTGAAACGGAATGAAATTCCATTCGGTTTGGGCCTGTTCATTCCGAATGAGGTGTTTATATGGAACACATTTATTCGGTTTGAACATCTAAACCGACTGCAATTGGAATATTTGGCTCCATGTAAACGTGGCTAAGCGATCACACGTTAATCCATGGCAGACTCTTTCACGGCCAGAAAATGTCCGGCTATTTATTGGCGCATGTCACGTGGGAACAGAGGTGGCCGGCCCCTGCTCTCAGGAGACACACTGCCTGCAATCTTATTGGTTCACTTGTTGTATGAATCTCGTGTCCAAATATGATTGGTCTACTTTAATACATAGCCTAAAGGCACTCTCTAAGGCTCTTTATTGTCAAAGGCAGTTGTTGTAATATATGTGAACTCGCTGTACTTTAACACAGTTGTACTTTTATACATAGCCTAAAGGCACTCTCAAAGGTTATTATTGTTGTTATATATATGTGTATTTAATAATGATGGAACCGATGCGGGTCACAAAAAGGTCACAGGTGTTTTTCTCCATAGACCAGTCTTCACCCTTACTGGCTCTCATCCTCTCCCGTACATGTTTCAAATCCAGTTTTATGATTTTTTTTTTGTTTTCGTGTTTTCGTCAACTAGGTCGTCATGCATCATTTGGCGCCCACAAGCAGCCAGATGGGGTTCCTACCAAGCATGTATACATTCTCGGGCTCAGCAAGCCTGCCCGAATCCGATCTTAGATCTCGGAGTACATCTGGTCATCTACCAAGTGGAGCCCTTTCAAACAAGTGAGGATTAATTATAACTGTTTGCATACATTTGTCAAACCTTTGCTGACCAAACGTGATCATTTGGCCTGTCACAGCACTTGGGAGACGCGATGCCTCAGGAAGCACAGGAGGAGAGTTGATGATGAGTATGTACAAGACACTCATTTATGACTGTAGAAGCGTGTTAGAATGACTCCAATGTAATGTTCTCTTTTCTCAGAGGATGTCACGCCAAAAGGAGGAGGTTAGCAGAGGAAACGGACAGTTCACACATCAGCGCATGTGTCGACTGGCCTCTTCCGAACAACGGACCGCCAAAAGACCACTGTGTTCCTCGGCAGCTTTGCCCAGGCTCTGGCAACCTGTCTCCATTGCATGCCTCTTCTCCGTCGCGAACCGAGACGGAGAGCACTTGCATGGACATCGAGGCGGCTCAGAGGACACTTCAGGAGATTGAAAACCGGTATGCAACCTGGCGCTGAAATGGCATATTTGAAATTCACTGTAGTTTTCAAATCTTTTCAGAAACATCTCTCCAACCTCTCATTTGTTCCGATTTAATCTTCAATTATTAATACTACTCTGCTCGACACAATTCTAATCACTACGCTTGGTACTGCACTCCCACCTGTTTTGGCATTCTCTGTGAGGGGGAAATTCTTCATCTTCTTTGATTTAGTCAGGTCTTACTTGCATGAAGATTTGGCTCTGTGCTGTTTGAAATTTTTTAATATGCAGAAAGTATAGAAAGTTCGTGGTCCATACATATTGGATTGCTTTTAGCTCAAGTGCATATTTTTTTGTGTGCGTTTCATCATGCAACAGACTACAGATAGTCCCAGGGTAACAAACGAGTTCTCTTCCTACGCTGGCTATGTAACCCGAATTGCCACATAAATCAGAATTCACCCTTTAAGTATCCCTAAATACCCCCTAAATGTCAAAATAACTATTTAAAAACCTGTATTATGTGTCATATTAATAAGATAAAGTAAAACGTTAGATACTGTGAGGTAGACCTGAACGATATTGGAAAAAACTATTGCTGCGATTTTTTGGGGGGGTTTGCGATATTAAAAAAAAAAAATATATATATATATATTTTTTTTTTTTTTTAAAGAAATTTTCACTAGATGACTTGAATAGCTGTTTGGAAAGACTTTGGATGACTCACAATGACCACTGTACAGTGATCCTTCGTTTTTCGCGGTTAATGGGGACCAGAACCCATCGCGATAAGTGAAAAACCGCGTAGTTGCGCCCCCCACCTCCCAAATTTTTATTTTTTTGTGTGTGTGCTCGATGTATTTATTCAGATTTAGCATTGGAAAGAGATACATATAAGGCATGTTTTTTTTTCTCACTTTTTCCCCCGAAGTATGATTTTAAAAATATATATTCAGGGGTGCACATAATTTTTTTGCCCAGGTTCTCAGAGGAGGACCTGGAGATGTGACTTGGTCCTCATTGAGCTTGAGAGCCGACCCGCCTGATGCGATAAATTTATGACAAGCTTTACTTAGAGCCAATTAACTTTAATTAATTATATTAACAATTAATGCTTGATTAACATCAACTGGCACAACAAAATTGCCATTACTTTGAGGTGAAATGTAAAGAAATAAACATAAAACCACCAATTCAAAATAAAGGGCATTATGCGGCTCCCACATTAACTCTAAGCCTTTTTAAAAGTGGGATGTCCTCCTCATAAGACCTCATTGAACGTGCATGTTTAGCTTTGTAAAATGCGAGCAAAAACACGTTTGTCAGTGCATGTCGCTGTTCATTACCTTTATTCCGCCCTATTCCGCCACTTGTCCATAGGGCGAGTGGGGTCCTGTTTGACATCGATAGTTTGCTTAATTGCCACATGCTCAGTTTTTTTCGAGCTTTTCAAAGTTTGGACGGCTGAAATTCTTTGACCCTACATAAAATGCGCTGCTCTTATCGGCGACATTGGGATTCTCACGGCACATTTTGTACCGCATTTCCGTGCGAGCATCATTTGCTTCTAGCCATGGTACATCCTGTAGCCACTTTTCAGCAAAAGTCCTTTTTTTTTCGGTAGCTCCGGTGACGTCTCTGTCGTCTGTCTGTCTTTTGACGGGGGTGGGGGAACACGGAAGTAATTACTCAGTGTGGCCTGCCTCTTCGACATTTTGAGAAGTAATTTTCTCGTGTCAGTCGCAAATACAGTGGTTAGCCATCGGTACGCAAAAGCGTATGGAAGCCGTTGAGGGCCAGCACGTTTGTCTACGTCCAGTACGCATGCGCGCATGCGGACCACTTATGTGCACCCCTGTATATATTCATAAATGGTTTTAAGTACTTCAAATGTAATAATTATAATCAGTTTTAAACATAACTGTCCAACCAAATCATTTTTGAACAAGAATAAAGTACTGTAGTAGAAAAATGCTTGGCTTTATTAAATACTTCTGTTTATCTACCTTAGCTGTGACTCTTGGTGGACATGTAGAAATTACAAACTCCTCATGATCACTTCTGGCATTTAATTTATACGTCTCAAACGTCTCCACACCCACACACATTCATTCCAAAGCGGCTTCCTTGCAGAAACTGTTTAACAAGTTAAACAATGATTGACAGCTGCTGCGCTGTGATGTCCGCTTCTTTGGCAAGATCAAAGATACCAGCATCGTTAACTTTAATAAGCAAGTGCTGCAGTGACTGTGAGGTTCAAAGAGCTGGGAGAGGGAGGGTGTGAGGCTCTGCGCAGAGCAAAAAGCAGAGCGTATGTGGATTAAAAAAAATAAAAACTATCGCACGTCCTTGCGATGGGACTATCGCGCACACACACATCGCGATGGCAATGTTTAAACGATATATCGTTCAGGCTTACTGTGAGGTAACTTGTGTTAAATGCCATTATACAGGTAGTATCCAGGTTACGAAAGAGTTCCGTTCCTATGCTGGCGACATAACCCGAATTTCCGCGCAAGTGGGAATCAACCATTTATGTACCCCAAAATACCCATCCAAAATGTCCAAAAGTATTGTATTTTGTTTAATGATGGAAGATAAACTGCCCTCTGGTGGGAGCATGGGGTCTGGCTGGACTGTCGCCTTGTATGACAGAAGCACACTTAGATGATCGAAAGGATAGCTGTGCTCTAGTTTGGCCCACATAAGGCTGTAGCCTGTAAGTTGTTTCAGCTAATATATGTTAGTGTATGTATTTTCAATTAAGTTTACAGCGACAGTTTGTGGAGTTACGTGTGAGCGATTTGCAATGAGAATTGTAACTACGTTAGCATTCGTAGCATTTAAATTTACAGACTTTAGTTAGGCAAATTAGGCTAATTTAATCTACTAAATTTACGTCAAGACAGACTTTTGAACACAAATTGTTTTCCGTCAAGTGTTTTATTGTTAAAATGCGTGTGGTTTTGAACGGTGATTGGCGGTGGGGCGTCGAAGGGTCGGTTGCCGACGGGCTTACACTCACAAGGGATTCACACGATTACTGGTTTCTAGATCACAGAGCTGATTTGTGTACACTCCACCCCTCCCAATCATTTAGCTAATAGACTCCCCCCTCCCCTTCTTTCCTTGGTCAACAGCCCCCCCCCCCCCCCCCCCCACATGGTGTCATCCGGAAATACATCTAGCTGACGATAGCACCAACACATTCATTGTTAGTGTAGGCGTTCAATGTATTTCTTGTTGTTGTGTTTTTCTTTTTTTTTCTTGTTTCTTCTGTTCCCCCGTAACACCTTCATGTTTGGTGCTTTGTCATAATAAACAAGGTATATTGAATGATCACGATGGGAGTATGTCAGGCTCTCAATGTGAAACATAAACTCTTCAGACCAATCGGACACTTAGACTTCCATTCTCTGTGTCAAACAGCTGAACAGGACAGGTGTGAAAAAAAATAAGAAGAAAAATAAAAAGAGTTTGGTCATTAGAATTCAAATGTTCTGTTTCAATTAAAGTGCTACAGTATGTACCTTTATAACGGCTGAAGCTGGTAATGCTCCCCGCTTCTGTCGAGATGTGTAGTCTGTAAGCGCACTGAGACTGATCTATCATTAAATAGAATAACGCTGGAGGACGATGACGAGGACCTTGATGTGGAGCCGGACCAAAGAAGGCCGGTGTTGGTCATCTCGGACAGTTTGAAGGAAGGCCTGCAGCGAGGCATCAGCGACATTCTTCCACACACCGTAGCCCAATCTGTGTATGTTTACTTTTATTACAAGGTTGTTTGAAGGTGCTATGAAATGGTGACCATGTCAAAAAAAATGAAATTTTTACATGTAGAAAACAAAACTGATACTTGAAAATGTTTACCATTTTCTTAGTTATTCCACCCAAGACAATGCGTCAGGGAACGCTTGTTTTCCCCAGAAATTCTGTTTGTGATGTCTCAACCAGAACTGATGATAATGTCTAGCTTTAGTGCTGTGCTAGCTAGTACATGTTGACAGAATGACAAAACGGTCACTCGGCAACAAGAGAAAAAGAAGCCTATAGATAGCACGCGAGAAGACTGCAAAAATATGCAGCTCTGCTCGTTCGGGGTGACTTCTTTTTTGTAGGCGGGGGCTAGATAGCTGAGAAAAGAAGACAAATTAGGATCTAATTTCATTATTAGACCATCGGTAAGGGATGCCGTCAAGCTGAAGAAGGAGTCCTATCGCGCCTTTTTGGCCTGTTGGACTCCAGAGAAAGCTGATTGGTAACTGCTGGCTAAGCAGCACTGAGGCGAAAACCCGGGCATGGGAGCCATAGACAACGACTTCTGGACGGCTTGAAAGAAATTTTGGTCCACCATCAGGAGTCTCAGGAGAGGAAAGCGGTGCACCACCAATAGTGTGGATGCGACGCTGCTGACCTCGACCTGGGATGTTGTGATTTGGTGGGCCGAATACTTTGAAGACCTCCTCAATTCCACTGACACGCCTTTCCATGAGGAAGCAGAGCCTGGGGACTCCGAGGCGGGTCCTCCTGTCTCTGGGGTTGAAGTCAACGAGGTGGTTAAAAAGCTCCTTGGTGGAAGAGCCCAGGGGTGGATGATATCTGCCCAGAGTTTCTAAAGGCTCTGGATGTTGTGGGGCTGTCTTGGTTGATACGCCTCTGCAACATCACGTGGATATCGGGGACAGTGCCTCTGGATCGGCAGACCGGGGTGGGTGGTCTCTTTTTAAAAAGGGTGACCGGAGAGTGTGTTCCAACTATAGTGGTATCACATTCATCAGCCTAGCAGGGAAGGTCTACTCAGGGGTACTGAAGAGGAGGGTCCGTCGGGAAGTTGAATCTCGGATTCAAGAGGAGCAGTGTGGTTTTCGTCCGGGCCACGGAATAGTGGATCAACTCTATACCCTCAGCAGGGTTCTCGGGGGTTCATGGGAGTTCACCCAACCAGTCTACATGTGTTTTACGGACTTGGAAAAGGCGTTCGACTGTGTCCCCCGGGGAGACCTATAAAGGGTGCTCCGGGAGTACGGGGTAACGAGCCCCTTGTTAAGGGCTCTCCGTTCAGAGTTTGGTCCGCATTCCCGACAGTAAGTCGAATTCGTTCCTAGTGACAGTGGGACTCCGCCAAGGCTGCCCTATGTCACCGGTTCTGTTCATTACCTTTATGGACAGAATATCTAGGTGCAGCCGAAGGCACTGAGGGACTCCGGTTTGGTGGCCTCAATATTGCATAGCTGCTTTTTGCAGATGATGTGTTGTTGGTGGCTTAATCGGGCCGTGACCTTCAGCTGTCACTGGAGTGGTTCGCAGTCAAGTGTGGATGGGTCAGGACGAGAATCAGCACCTCCAAATCCGAGACTATGGTCCTAAGTTGGGAAAAGGTGGATTGCCCTCTCCGGGTCAGGGATGAGGTCCTTCCCAAAGTGAAGGAGTTCAAGTATCTCGGGGTCTTCTTAACGCGTGACGGAAAAATGGAACGGGAGATCGACAGGCGAATCGGTGCTGCGGACTATGCATCGGTCCGTCGTGGTGAAGAGGGAGCTGAGCCGAAGCTCCCGTTTTACTGGTCAATCTACGTTCCTACCTTCACCTATGGTCACGAGCTGTATGTCCTGACCGAAAGAACAAAATCCCGGATACAAGCGGCCGAAATGAGTTTCCTCCGTAGGGTGTCTGGGCTCTCCCTTAGAGATAAGGTGAGAAGCTCGGTCATCCGGGAGGGGCTCGGTGTAGCGCTGCTGCTCCTCCACATCGAGAGGAGCCAGATGACGTGGCTCGGGCATTTGATGCCTCCGGGGCGCCTCCCTGGTGAAGTGTTCCGGGCACATCCCACGGGGAGGAGGCCGTGGGGCCGACCCAGGACACGCTGGGGAAACTATTTTTCCAAGCTGTCCTGGGAATGCCTTGGGATCCCCCAAGGAGATCTGGCTGGGGAGAGGGAAGTCAGGGCTTCCCTTCTGAAGCTGCTGCCCCCGCGACTTGACCTCTGATAAGTTAGAGAAAATGGATGGATAATTTAATTAATAAGGCATCACTTGGTAACTCTTCAGTTTGGGTCAATTTTAGCAACGCCGATGAACGAAAGCGGTAGTGTTTTCCCTTAAGGAAGACTGTGTTTCCAATGAGGACAAGCGCACACCCGCACAGTGTCGTAAAATCATAAATCAATCAAGAATCAATCTCCTAGTCACCTGCAGATGGATCAAACAACATTTTTGTTTCCAGCGGCTGCGTGAAGGATAAATAGTAATAGGGTAACGAATCCAGTTGTGGCTAAACAATAGCATATGCAATAGCAACCGTTTAAACTGCGTTTAAACGTTTTTGGATGGATTTTTTTCCAAAATATGGTCTGCTTACATTTTAAAGTCAGTTGCTTAGATATTTCAAAGCACCTTTTAAAAGGATTAAATGAACAAATGTTCCCTGGACTCTTTAATTTAACGCTGACTCATGCTCCTCTATGTTTAGGAGCCATTCCTGCATGGAGCTGGTGCTGTGGCGGCCACCGGAAGACCCCTTTTGTCGCAGGTTAAAAGGCTCCTTACAGAAACAAAGGAAACAACAGAACGTTTTGCGACAGCCACCAACTCCTTGCCCTTCGCCCACCCCTCACAGCGCACCTGCCGACACGCACGGTCCTCTCCAGAACTTTCCAGACACAGAAAGATGCGCTGTAGAGGACATGGAGATGTAGGAAGGTGGAACATTGCGACTTGTTACTTTTGAATTGTTGGCAGTATGTTATCTGCCGCTTTGGTCACTTGGTTCCATGAATGTAATCCCTGACAATTTGTTGTTGTGTTTGCTACATTCACGCAGCCAGTGTTAGCGTAGAGAAATAAATTTGTAAGCATTTGCCAAAGCCTGGTAAACTTTACTGTTTGTAGGTGGTTTTTCATTGCTGAACAGTTGGCAGCCCCCAATTTTTGTTCCCTTGGTACCACTGAAAATCGGGACGTAACTCCTTAGTGTTCATAAATGCTTACTTGCATGGCTTTGTTCAAATACTTATTGTTTTGATTGAAGCAAGTTCCTGCTGGAGATACCCTTTAAATGATTTGTGCTTTCCGACATACTTCCATCAGTATTCCAATGAGACATGTTCACTCTTGTTTTCCAATAAAATAGTGCTGAATCTTGTTTTACAGTCTGCTAACTGAACGAAAAACAAATACAAGGGCGTAGGTTTGGTCTCGGCATTGGTAGGGACTAGGGATGTCCCGATCCAGGTTTTTGCACTTCCGATCTGATACCGACATTGTTTTGCACTTCCGATCCGATACCGATCTATCTGAGCATGTGTTAAAAGCTTATTTAGCCTCCTTACTTAGTTGTCAGACTCAAGTTAGAAAAGGTTTTAGTACTCTTGATAACAACTAGCCAGCTGAATTAGGTGTTTGAATAACAACGGTTGGTAACAAGAAACTGACCTGTTTACTCAGTGACAAACACAAAACATTATAAATAACAAACAGAAATGGCCTAGTCAGTCAGTAAAACGTGCAAATCATATTGTAAACTGTCTTAAAAAAGCAAAACACACCAACAACCTCAGCGGAAAATCCCACAAACCCCCCAAGCTATTAGATGCTTTTAATGTTTTGTGCATTAGTTACAAAAATTGTATAAAAAGCCTCTCAGGTTTAAATAAACGACTATTTCAGTATCAAGTTAACATTTTAAAACAGTAAATAAAATACTCAAGTCCCCATTCTGTATCAGCAGCTTTAAACTACATTCAATTCATTTAATTTTGCAAATCAACTGTTAAAGTTGTTAAAATTGCTCCCGTAATTCCATAATTTCCCTTCTGTCTACTTTCGACATGTGAAAGTTTTAAAACTGTTTTGAAGATGGATTCAAGTCATGATTTTGCCGATTTAGGAGTATTTTAGATAAAAAGTTAAATAGGTTCGCTTGGAAGGTTCACAACAGCCTAATAGGGAAGTCTCCTGCTTTAAGATGGCGGCTGTTTACTAACGCAGCTAGTTTTCAATACTTCAATGTTGCGAACGCCGTCGAGTCTGTCATTTTGCATCTAGTTGTATATGGCGGAAAACACAGACAAGACTGAAAAAGCAGTTTCTGCTCTTGCAACCCTCTATCAACTGCTGTATTTTAAGCCAAAACAACTGTTGTGTCTGATAGAACAATATGTCTATATGCTGCCATAGCAGATTCATGGCCCATTAAGCCCCCGAACTATTTTTAATTTGTCCCTTTTACCCTGGAAAACCCTGTTTATAGACGTCGCGCAACCGCTTTTGTTTCAACCTAGCCATAGAAAGAAGGTAAGTAATTATATTTATTATTAAAAATGTCATTTTTAGCTTAGAATCATTATTCGGTGTCCAATATTTCGTTTGAAAAAAAAAAAAGACTTTAAAAAAATTGTTCACTCGCATATTTTAAACTTTTAAACAAATTACGTCAGAATGAAAAAAATGGTGTCTGTAAAAAAGTCACGGATATCTGCCTCATAACTCTCGCTTAATTGTATTTTTTTTGTTACTTTCGCATTTTCCCCGATATATTAGATGATAAATTATCGATCCAAAAAAAAAAAATTTTTTTAAAGGGTAAATATATAAAAAAAGAACATCTCAACCACTCCTTGATGTCTGCGATTTCTGCTTCGTGACCCTTGTTATATTACCATGTTTCACCCATAAAATTTAAAAAAAAAATCCAGCGGTGGCCATTCACAGCTGTGTCTTGACACTCAGTGATACATGCTACATGGAGTTCTCGGATCGAAACAAGGTAAGTACGCGATAATAATTCGTTAAAGTCATGGCGTCTGTAATTCTGCTCTCGCCTCCAGATAGTATTTTGCAGTTTAAAAAACTTTTTTTTTTTTTTTTTTTTTAAATGCCCTCCTGTTCAAAATTTTACTTCCTTAGAAAATTGAGATTTTAAGCTTTCCAATGATGTATCACCCATGCATATTGGACAATTTTGAAATTTGGCCAAATTATGAATCTCAGAGCGGAACTTCAAGTCACCTGAGTGTTTTCCGCCATATACAAATATCTATTATCTACAGTAAAACGATGTTGACGTAGTTTGTAGCGGCTGTCAGCAGCAGTCAGGTATTCTTGTGTTTTTTATCCAGCGGCATGAGTTGAGCTAAAGCCGTGAGTTGAGCATTGGCATTACCCGGGTCTATGACAAGCATGATGTTTACTCTCGGGACGCAATGCGCTCTGTTTCTCAATGCGTCCCGAAGACCGCGCTGTGTATTAGTTCCGCTTTACTTGACATATTTCAATAATCGAAATTTGGATGTGTGTGAATCGTTCTCGAATCTTCCATGGCCGAATCGCTCAAGGATGTAATGATGGCTGGGCATGTTGTACCGTGGTTCTAAGTGTTGGATGGTGTGTCTTTACTCACGAGAGATAATGGCTTGTCATCCAGAATGAATTCGTCGGCAATGACTCTTGTTATCCCCTGGGCTTTGGGACTGTCCAGTGCCAGTTTGTCACGCATAGCAAAAGTTTCTGCCAGTGTTAGTTGCGTAGGACCTTTCTTTTTGTCTTCGGTTTTCTTAACATACTTCTTATATTGTTTGTGGTGGCATTTCGCTAAATGCTTGATTAGGTTGGTTGTATTAAAACTTCTTACAGCTTTACCACCACGCTTGACTTTATTGTGGCACATGTTGCACTCTGCCTCTTCATCTTTGTCGTCCTTTAAGGTGAAATGATCCCACACAGCTGACATTTTTACCGATAAAGTCTCTCGGTAAATTGGGAGACGGTAATGTAAATGTAGTGTGTTGAAGGTGTGCCGTAAAATGCAGACTGGATTTTAGGTAAACCGAAGCAAAAACGAATGGATTATGTAAATCGGTGCGGTGGAAAACCCGGACCGGATTTTTCCGTGTTGGCCGATCCAATATCGATGCGCATTTTTTTGCCCATATCGGCGTCCGATCTGATCCAAATATCGGATCGGGACATCTCGAGAAGGGACGACAGAACAGCCTGGACAACTTGCAATCATTAACTCATTTGCTCCCAAAAACGTAGAAAAACATTCTATTTTTAATTGTTTCAGTGTCCCAAAAACGTATTTATACGTCTTTTACGTTTTTATTTTTTTCCACAGGAGACATCTCTAGGTTCTGATGCAACTTATCTCCAAAGCACAACGCTCAAAATCCATTTTAAAGCAATAAAACTGGCCACTGGAGGGCAGGAGCGCATTGGGTAAGAACTCATATCAGACCATGAAAGGAAGTGAATGAAGAGAAATAGGAAACGGAAGTTGGAAGAAGTAAGAAGCGTGAGAAAAATGTGGAGAACGATGTAAAACACAAGGCACATGCCCCACACAAAATCCCTAGGTAAATACTGTTATGAGGTGGTGGTCACCACACAGGTCCCCCCGAGAATTCACCCACACAGGACGCTAGGCGTAACCAGATTTAACGGAACGGAATGGTCAGGTTGCACTGCCTGGGCGACAGCCGCGGCCACAACAGCGTCATCTCTCAGTTCAATAGTTTAGTTATGTGTAAATAAATTGTTACTTTGCGATCAAAAGCTCTATTTGTCTTGCTGTTTATGTTATTTTGTAGAAGGAAAACATTCAGATGTTTGGGATGTCACAAAAGCAAAAAATAGCTGTGTTAAAGTCAAAGTTATGTTTGAAATGTATGTTTTTACAAAAAGCTCAATTTCTCTTGTTTTTTTTCATCAGAAATTGGAAAATTGCTCAATCTCAGCTATTTTCTAATGCTGATTTCTAAAGAATGGAAAAAGATATGAACTTACTTTTTTTCCTGCTGAAAGAAGAAAGTCTAATCTTTTTTTTTTGGTGGTTTCATGTTTATATAGCAACAGAACTGAATTTTCTGTGGGCCTTGCAAAATCAGTCAAAATCCAGTAAAACGGCTGGGAGCGAAGGGGGTTTCTCCGGTGAAAATGGCTGGGAGTGAATGAATTAATGGAACAATGAATTCAAAAGTTTATCAGGACGTTTTGCAGGCTGTCTGTCAGACAGTTAAAGCTAAAAAGAGGATGGATGCTGCAACAAGACAATGATCCAAAACGCAGTTCAGAAGAGCAAAATACACGTTCTGGAGTGGCCAAGTCAAAGTCCAGACTTGAACCCCATTGAGATGCTGTGGCATGACCTAAAGACAGCGATTCATGCCAATCATTCCAGGAATCTGACTGAACTACAGCAGTTTTGTAGTGAATGGGCCAAGATTAGTCTTGATCGATGTGCCAGACTGATCTGCAGCTACAGGAACCGTCTGGTTGAAGTTAATTGCTGCCAAAGGGGAGCACAAAATATTAAATGTGATGGTTCACTTATTTTTCCCCCTTCTGCCATTGTTTACATACTATCCTCATTGAAATATGAAAACCTATAAATGTTTGGGTGGTTTTAGTTAAAGCAGACAATTTTTTCATCTGTGTGATTTTGACAAAGATCAGATCACATTTGATAGTGATTTTATGAACACATTCCAAAAGGTTGAGATACTTTTTCATTCCACTGTATATGACTGAACTCATTATATAATGCAAATAAGGTTGATTAAAACTTGGTGGGGACAATTTTAGCATCCCGAAAAGTTGGAAGTGTAATGTCCTTACCGTCCCTATGCAAATTCTCGTGTCAAATCATCACATAAAGTTGATGAAATGCATATTGTGAAAACTGAATACAAGTTATGTGTGCTGTCATTTCAGATGTAAAGGTTAAACGTTCCAATTTAACATTGTGTAACATTTACGAGCATACAAGGGATTCCCACAGAGAAGAGCTTTATGAGATTTTCATGTGAAATCTGCAAACGTCCCAAACGCCACGCCATAAAACTTTGACACAGAGGAAAGTTCAAAAGATGACTAAACATTTGCTTGTTAGTTGTCACTGTGACCTGCTATCTTAACTACAGGTAACAGTGAATGATTCATGGCTGTATGATGGTGGTACAAACATAGCTTGTCAAGTCCTTTACATGGAGTTGGATGAGGGACTCAAGCTTTCTCACCCTCCTGATTGCCGAGCTGGAAAAAAACAAAAACAAAGATAAAAACGCTTTGTTGCCACCCATTTATGTGAATTCTGAGAGGTTACAGACTAAGGACGCTTTCACACTAGCACCGTTTGGTCGGTTTTAAACGATCCAGGGTTCTTTTTCTCACATAGTTCACTTCGTATTGTAAACATGAACACGCAGCCGAACTGTAGTTAGGACCAAACGACCGAACTCTGGTCCGCTCAAAAAAGGTGGGTTTTTAAGCGTACACTACTTCGCTTGTGAATACAATCGGAACAAGGTGAGCTTTTGCTACTTTTTGTATTCATAATCATCAATGGCAAGATGACACACGATTAGCCATGGCCAAATGTTGTTGTGCTGCGCTATGCAGTTGCATTTGACCAGTGTTGTTAATTTTACCTTAAAAAGTAATTAATTACAGTTACAAATTACTTCTCCCAAAAAGTAATTGTGTTAGTGACTCAGTTACCTGAATGTAAGAGTAATTAGTTACTTGGCATAGTAACTAGTGATAATTTTTAGGGTTTTTTTTTTTAATATGTTATATTTACCGTATCATGTGGGCGTAGTTTGTAGGCTATCGGCTACAGTCAGGTATTACTGGAGCCACCCAGCATCGCGTTTGCAACGGCGTCTTCCCCACTCCTGCTCTGCTCTCTCGTCTCCGTGAGTCCGTCTCTCTCAGACTTTTTTTTACTCAACCAACTTAGTAACGCACACCTTTCCCGCCTCAGTAACAGTACCGGCGTTGCCAAGATGAGAAAAGTAATTAATTGGATTACTCACTACTGAAAAAAATAACACTGTTAGTAACGCCGTTACAGTCTATCGTCGTTATTAACAACACTGCATTTGACACACAGAATCGGGTTCTATTGCCACAGTTGTGTTTCGCATGCTGTTGCTGAACGTACTGTGTGAGAGTGACTTGCTGAGACAGGCGGAGCCTCTCACTCTCCTGGAGGTGGCGACAATTTAACAGTCCAAAAAGTCACGAAAGTGAGAGCGATCGCACGCTTGTGTGACTTGGGTTACCACACGGTTTCCTTTCATGGTTCAATTTTCCCTTAAGCATTTTTTGTAAACTCCAGTTTGCTCGGAATTGAGTCGGGAGGGAGTGACCTAAACCCTAACCCGACTTGCTATTCTATATTACGTTTTTTCGAAATTAGATGCATACAAACTTCTGCTTCACAAAACAGCTGACAAAAAATACACATACAGATGCACGGTTACGGGTAATCCCTGGGTTACGAACTAGTTTGGTTCCTATGTTGGCGACGTAACCCGAATTAATGCATAAATTGGAATTAACCCTTTAAGTAACCTTACAAATTACAATCCAAAAAGTCCAAAGGTATTGTATTTTGTTCAATGATGGAGGATACATTGCCCTCTGGTGGCTGCGTTGGGTCTGGCTGGACTGTCGCCTTGTATGACTGAGAAGCATACTGAAACGCCTAACATGGATAAAGGATAGCTGCCCTCTGGTTTGGCCCACATAAGGCTGTAAGTTGTTTCAGCTAATATATGTTTATTAGGGCTGCCAAACGATTAACATTTTTAATCGAGTTAATTACAGCTTAAAAATTAATTAATCGTAATTAATCACAATTCATACCATCTCTAAAATATGCCATATTTTTCTGTAAATTATTGTTGGAATGGAAAGACACAAGACAGATATATACATTCAACATATGGTACATAAGTACTGTATTAGTTTATTATAACAATAAATCAACAAGATGGCATAAACATTATTAACATTCTCTTGAAGCGATCCATGGATAGAAAGACTTGTAGTTCTTAATAGATAAATGTTTGTACAAGTTATAGAAATTTTATATTAAAACCCCTCTTAAGGTTTTTGTTTTATTAAAATTTGTAAAATTTTCAATCAAAAAATAAACTAATAGCTCGCCATTGTTGATGTCAATAATTACACCATGCTCACTCATGGTGCTGAAAGCCATAAAATCAGTTGGACCCAAGCGCCAGCAGAGGGCGCCAAAACCAAAAAACAAGTAACAAGCGGACATTACACTCTGCTGTCATTTTAATCAGTTTGAGCGAGGCATGTGCGTTAATTGCGTCAAATATTTTAACATGATTAATTACGTAAATAAATTCCCGCCCGTTAACTAGTGTTGTATCGGTCGCGAACGATTCGTTCTTTTTGAACGAATTGTTTGGGTGAACGAGACCGAACTAATCACCATCTGCACTGATTCGTTCTATGAAGTTGGTGGCGCTTGTTCGCTGCGTGGGAGGGCGTTGAGCAAGCGGCAGCGTCTTCTGACATCGCACACGACCAGTCAGACGCCAGCCTCATCGCGGGCAGGGGAGGGAGCGGAAACAGAATCATGGCGTATGTCACTCATTTCCACGTGTGGCCAATAAGCAGCCAGCGTGCAGGCAGGGGGGAAAGACTGAGTTTTGTCACTTCCCGTTCAGTGATTCGGTCCTCCGGTTCCTGACCTAGCTTGCTGCTAACTTGACTTTCCAGTAATGACTATGCGGTGAACGAGTCATAAAATGAAAGGAAACGACTTTGTCACATATTTGTTAACGTGGAGCCTATCAAATGCTGCTCAAAAAGACAAAAACACCACACAAATCTAGCGAGCATGGTTTAGTGTTCTACTTTTCTCAACAGACTCGGGACTGTGCCTATGACGATATACTATCAAATTTACAGTAATTTAAAACACACGTAGCTACGAGGCAAGCAAAACCTGAGCTGCGGTCGCGTGACGGCAGTGAAGCGGGCAGAGAACTGTCACTATATGGAGGCTTCATGGCAGCGATATGTACCTCATATGTGCACAGAAAAAAAATAATATTTAGTATGATCACCATAATACTGATTTGCAATGAAACTGTATATACATGTCAATTTTTTCCGAGTGTTTTTTTTTTTTTTCGTGTCAGAGGGTGTCGGTTGGTTTGACAAATTATGTCAATCCGTCCATCATGTGCTACTCAAGCGCCCCAAAAACAAAGCGCGCGGACACGGGAGATGTCGCAATATGTCTACATTTTTCTTAACAGACTAATAAGAGTAGAAAGGCGAAATCATAAAGCAAACAATTATTTCTCGTCAGCATTTGACGATCTGAGATGCGGGGACGACAGGGGAGCTGACCGGATTATTTTATTTATTAATACCAGTGCAAAAATTCAAAACGATCATCTTAATAATAAAAAACAAAAATACAACAGAGCGAGAGGTTAATATGATGTGTTGGCCGTTCCATAATTAGAAATTAAACTTTCGATTTATTTTTATTTTCGTGACAGCAAGCATGCCGCGTTGGCTGTTAGCAGCAGCATTGTATATGTGAGCAAGATCATGCTAAAGAAAGTCCGTGCGCCCCCGACCCCAAACCCCGACTTCCCCCTCAAAAGGAAAATGTTTAACCGTGTCCTAATTCGAAATGCAAGCACGAGCCATGACTTTGAGCCCATAGAACTAGGACAGACGACGCGGAAGTCCTCCCTCGCTTTTGCAGCAGCGGGAGGGAGACGAGGCTGTCTCTGAGAGCAGAATGATATCGCCTGTCACTCATTTCTGAAACTACGACGAGTGGTCAATGTGCAAGAGAGGGAGGGACCAAGCAATGTCACTTCCCGTTCAGTTATACTGCGAAGCGGTCTTTGGTGATTCGTTCGGCAACGTCACTTCCCGTTCACTAACCGAACGATTCATTTGGGTGGGGAGGGAGATGAGGGGGGCGAACGATTCGTTGAACGATTCGTTTGAACGAATCGTTTTACTGAACGAACCGGAATGGATTCGTTTACTCAAGTGAACGACAGATCCCGTCACTACCGTTAACGCGGTAATTTTGACAGCTCTAATGTTTATGTATGTATTTGTAATTAAGTTTACAGCTACAGTTTGTGGAGTTACGTGTGAGCGATTTGCTATAAGAATTGTAAATTCGTTAGCATTCGTAGCATTTAAGATAGCGGACTTTTGTTAGGCAAATTAGACTAAATTTATATATTGATTAGACTAGATGGAGGTTTGAACACCAATTCCTTTGTGTCAAGTGTTTTATTGTTAAAACTCGTGTCGTTTTGAACATCAGTGTACATATTGTGTGTTACAGCTTTACAAATTGTCAAACGTGAAGGAAGTCAAAAGCTTCAAAAAGCACAATTGCCTCGTTTGCTGTCTGTCAAGCTGAACAACTTCATGTTTAGTGAGGACAGAACACGTCATATTAATAAAGTAAAGTAAAAAATAAGATACTTTGAGGTTCTACAAGGTACTGTTTATGCGACAGAAAAAAAAAATGACTGGAGACAAAATGGCGGACAAGACTCCTGCGTCGTTAAGTCTTAATCGCATAAGTCGAGTACGTCGTAACCTGAGGACTACCTGCATATTATCATTGCAAAATAAAACAGTAATTTAAAAAAAAACAAAACAGTTTAAGATGTAAAAATTAGGGCTGTCAAACGATTAAAATTTTTAATCGAGTTAATCACAGCTTAAAAATTAATTAATCGTAATTAATCACAATTCAAACCATCTATAAAATATGCCATATTTTTCTGTAAATTTTTGTTGGAATGGAAAGATAAGACACAAGACGGACATATACATTCAACATACTGTACATAAGTACTGTATGTTTATTATAACAATAAATCAGCAAGATGGCATAAACATTATTAACATTCTCTTGAAGCGATCCATGGATAGAAAGACTTGTAGTTCTTAAAAGATAAATGTTAGTACAAGTTATAGAAATTTTATATTAAAACCCCTCTTAATGTTTTCGTTTTAATAAAATTTGTAAAATTTTCAGTCAAAAAATAAACTAGAAGCTCGCCATTGTTGATGTCAATAATTATAAACACAAAAAAGACAAGTAACAAGTAGACATGACACTGCTGTCATTTTAATCTGTTTGAGCGGGGCATGTGCGTTAATTGCGTCAAATATTTCAACGTGATTAATTCAAAAAATTAATTACCGCCCGTTAACGCGATAATTTTGACGGCCCTAGTAAAAATATTGCTATGCTACATTACGTGTAGAATCACAGCAACACGCTGTGGCACTTCACGTTCCCTCCCCTTCCAGGAGGGAGGTATTACCTCTTCAATTTGTCCAACCAATGAGTGCGCTTTTCATTCACGTGATACTACTCAGAAAGTTCGTTTTGCGCAGTGTGAATGCTGAACTTTTTCAACAACTCATTTGCAAGTGTTGTCTCTTGGTCTAGTGTGAAAGCGCCCTTAGTTAAGATTAAGAGGAATGCACTCACTGCAGGAAGGATGGGTCCTGCTGGCGTCCATGATTGGTTTTCTACGCGAAGCTGCTTGACTCTGCTCTGCAAGTAATGCACAAGTTTTAACGAGGACAGGTCTGTGGGCCTCTGTGGAGTTCTAGTGTAAACGTAGGTCAAGCAATCGGAATGTTGAGCATGTTGATGCTGAAAGAAGAAAAACGACAAATTTCTTTACACTGCTTGTATTCATGCTTATAATTTACAAGAAGAGGAATGGTACCTTTACGCCTTGCTTTCTCTGACCCTTCAATGTCAGCTTCTCCTCTTCATTTGTTGATGTCTTACTTAAAAAGAATCAAATCCCAAATTTATAGAATCAGCATTTGTCAGGACTGATTAGTGACGGGTGTTTGCGAACACTGTGGCTGCTTCTTGTTTTGCGTTGGTGTGCTAATAAACTGATACAGTCTTGGACAGTAAAAAAAAATCAGTATGAGAGGGGGTGAGATCATGCTGGTTAGAATCAGGATTAGTTGTAGGGCTGCATCTATCGATTATTTAACTAGTCGATTAATCGATGAACAGGTTAGTTCGAATAATCGAGTAATCGGATAAGGAACATGAAAAATTAAAATACCTGAGTTGAGCCTCAAACGGTATAAAAAAAAAAAAAAAAGGATTTATGTACAACAAAAGAATAATGGCTAACTTACATAGCACAAATCCACTAGCTTAAATGCTATAAGACGCTAAGGTTTTTTTAGGGCTGTCAAACGATTACAATTTTTAATCGAGTTAATTATAGCTTAAAAATTAATTAATCGTAATTAATCGCAATTAATCGCAATTCAAACCATCTATAAAATATGCCATATTTTTCTGTAAATTATTGTTGGAATGGAAAGATAAGATGATAAGATGGATATATATATTAAAAATACAGTACATAAGGACTATTTGTTTATTATAACAATAAATCAACAAGATGGCATTAACATTATTAACATTCCGTTAAAGCGATCCATGGATAGAAAGACTTGTAGTTCTTAAAAGAAAAATGTTAGTACAAGTTATAGATATTTTATATTAAAACCCCTCTTAATGTTTTCGTTTTAATAAAATTTGTAAAATTTTCAAACAAAAAATAAACTACTAGCCCGCCATTGTTGATGTCAATAATTACTTACACAATGCTCATGGGTGCTGAAGCCTATAAAATCAGTCGCACCCAAGCGCCAGCAGAGGGCGGCAAAACTCCAT
The DNA here is from genome assembly GCF_030265065.1 of Corythoichthys intestinalis. NCBI lineage: Eukaryota > Metazoa > Chordata > Actinopteri > Syngnathiformes > Syngnathidae > Corythoichthys > Corythoichthys intestinalis. The sequence continues at coordinate 60,588,547 of NC_080397.1, read as the reverse complement.
AAAACACAATTAACAAGCCGTTCACTGTACTGTCATTTAAATCTGTCTGAGCGGGGGAGTGCGTTAATTGCGTCAAATATTTTAACGTGATTAATTTAAAAAATTAATTAACACCCGTTAACGCGATAATCTTGACAGCCCTAGTTTTTTGTTTTTTTTTTCTTAACAATGCTCTTAACAAATGGTTCAGACACATATTTCCAAAAAAAAAAGGCTAAATATACCAATAAACTGAATTACACATGCATTAAAAAAAAACAAAAAAAAACATTAGCTCAAACAAAAACTTGGCTTTTGTTGGTCTTAACATAGAGCAGCTGGATTCAGAAAAAAACTAAATGCAAACACTTTCAAAATAAACCGTTACAACACCACTTTAATTAAACGAATACCCGAGGCAGCAAAATTTAGTTCGAATCCTTTTTTTCTAATCGAATACTCGAGTTAATCGATTAATCGTTGCAGCACTAATTAGTTGTAAACTATTTTTCTCAACAGGCCTATCCGCCATTTACCTGCCCCTTAATAACTTTGCTCTGCACCTGTGGTATAGCAAAAATGAAAATAAATCTTACCTAAATATCAAGCAATACAAACACAGACAGTGTGGTGAAAGTTTTTCTTTGCTGTAATCATCAATATGACACAGATTAATGAAATATTGAACTACAGGTGTACAAAAAAAATAATAAAAGATCTACAATTCATAGTCCATCCAATCAAATTCATGCACATTGATGTTCCACAAAAAAATAAACTAACAAAACAGTTCAGAATGCAAACCTTAAAGCAACACTAGGTAACTTTCCAGTTTTGGTCGATTTTAGCGATCCCGGTGGACAAAAGCGGTAATGTTTTGCCTTAAAGTGCCTGTGACACAAAAAAACATGTTTATTTCATATTACACGCGGTACTTTATGCTCCTGAATGAAATGGACCGCTTGGATGAGTGTGGAAGCGATGGATATATTTATTCAATTTTCTTAATCCGGCGCCATGAAAATCAGTGACTTCCAGCTAGAATCTGGATTGAGGAAGAAGGCGAATGTGACGTCAGCGGACTATCATCACCACAATACAGCCATTGCTATAGTATGCAGAAGGACTGCGGATTCAATTGATTTTGCATATTAATTTATTTTTTGCGTCATACCAGCCCAGTGTGCTGCAGGCTTTTGTTGCTACACCAGAGAGAGTGGTGTGAGGCTTTTTGGATTTCCAAAAGATCCTGTTCACCATGAAGAATGGGTAAAACAAGTATGACAACCACCGTCTGGATGACTAAGTGAGTAAGCTACCTGTTTTATGTTATATCAAATACTGGGAACATGGCATATGTTTCAATAAGGAGCTGGCTTGCATTTTGTGGGTGACAATGCTCTCTGTCCACCGAGAAGGCCTCTCGACCGACGACAGGCGCACATCATGGTCGCTGGCCGATACAGGCGTGCCCGCCTATGAATCGCTATCCTCGGCTTGGGCCCGGGGACCCTCCCCCCCGATCCCCGATCCAGTCTCTGGTTCTTGATTATATTGAGACTTCGACCCCCCTCAGCCAGTGGCGGACTTGGCAATTTTGGGGCCTAACATATCCAGGGGCCCTCTTCATGGGTCAGGGGTTAAAAAGGTGAGAAGAGTGTGGAGGAAATATGTTCTGGTACACTAGGGCTGTCCTAAATGACAAATTTTCTCCTGATCAGTCAGCCTACTAGTTTTACGATCAATTGACTAATCTAATATATATATTAGGGCTGTCAAACGATTAAAAATTTTAATCGAGTTAATTACAGCTTAAAAACCAATTAATCGTAATTAATCGCAATTCAAACCCTCTCTAAAATATGCCATATTTTTATGTAAATTATTGTTGGAATGGAAAGATAAGACACATGACGGATGTATACATACAACATACTGTACATCAGTACTGTATTTGTTTATTGTAACAATAAATCCACAAATGGCATTATTAACATTCTTTCTGTTAAAGTGATCCACGGATAGAAAGACTTGTAGTTCTTAAACGATAAATGTTATAGTTACAAGTAATAGTAATTTTATATTAAAACCCCTCTTCATGTTTTCGTTTTTGTAAATTTGTAAAATTTTCAATCAAAAGTAGAGTAATAAGAAGAATAAAAATAGAGTGAAAAGTTTTACGTGTGTTTTGCACAGTTAAATTGATATGGAATGCCAGTTTATTTAGCATTGTTGTTTAATTAGTATCACTAAACGATACTTATGTTTGTTGTGAAGGAGAAGCTTATGCCAATAAACGGCGCGCCTGTGTCCACTCGCCTTTACTGTATAACATATACAGTGGGGAGAACAAGTATTTGATACACTGCCAAAACCCATTGGCAGTGTATCAAATACTTGTTCTCACCACTGTATCTGTACATATCTTACCCAAAATAAAACAAGAGACACATAATTGCCACTAAAAGAAAGAAAACTTACCGAAATATGTGTGGAGCACAAATAGCAATTTGCATTGCATTGTGACTACAGCATAAACGTCTCACAACTACTAATTCTCCCACGTTTAGAAGACATAACACCAGTATGGAATGGCGCTGCCCCCAAGCGGCCGGTGGCATTCTCTTCACTCTTAATGTCCATAAACGGCCTCATTGTAATGTTTGAGGCAATATGCCAGCGAGTGCGTTAATTGCGTCAAATATTTTAACGTGATTAATTTAAAAAAATAATTAACGCCCGTTAACGCAATAATTTTGACAGCCCTAATATATATGTATATATATTTTTAAAATAATTTAGCAATGAAATTTTTGTTGACGCTCATTAATTCACAAAACTAGTTTGGAACACTTAAATTCTTTATTAAAGTACAAATAATCATGTAAATAACAATAATTAATCACAAGTAAACAATGAGGTTAAATGCTGATAGCATTTACTTGTGCAAAAGAATGGAAAGTACACAGATTCAGAACACTGACTTTGCCTTTCCAAAATTATTCAAAACAATTCTTAAAAAAAAAATCTAGCAATATTATTATAGTATACTACTATATATAATAGTAGTATAATAATTATAATAATTATTCATTGCCAAGCATATTTGTCATGAAGAGTGTCATTTGAAAGCTATTCTTAGTGTAGAATCTGTATTATGAAGTATTTACTCAACATATAATAAAATTCTGAAGTATATGGGATTAACTCCAGAAATCATTATTTATATGACGAACATGACGAGCTTTTGCTGTTAACCAGCTGTTGAGTGTTATTGTATGACTGACTGGAACTGTACTACATTGTTTCACCACAGGGTGTGCTGTCGTGTATTTTATGTTCGGTGTGAAGAAGAAGAAGAAAGTTAAATGAGGCATTAGAGGCCTGTTCTCAACTTCTCCTTCACTGCACTTTGGCTCTCATGGAGTGCACGTTCGCTCATGTGTTCGAAATAAACGACAGCCGACGTGCAAAGCGGCAAGTGAGCTGTAAAAATAGCGAGCTTAGTGGCATGAAAACTGCGGGAGAGCTAAGTGAAGCTAACAAACAGCTAAGCGATGCTAAATGGCGCTAAATGAAGCTAAGCGACTGATACTGTCCGTCGTCGTGGAACAGTCCATTGTAGTGCGTGTGGGGGGGGGGGATAATATAAATGCAGCATTCAAATGGATTTCTTTTTTGTTTTGTTATTTGTTTGTTTGGTATGCTGACATAATTATACATGAGGAATAGTTGGGGGTGCTGCTGGCTCCGGTGGCCCAAGCCGTTGCTCGTTGGGGCAAGGGCAGCTGCATCCCTGGTGACGAGCACTGCCTGCCTGCCAGGGCCACAGCAAAACGACGGGCCAAAACTTGCTCGCCGCTGGGGGCTGGCTGATCGGTGAAGACAATCACTCCCGCCGCTGTGTGTGACATGAACCGGGGTAGTTTTATCATTTTTTTGTTTTCGAAAGAGTCAAGAATCTGCATTGGACGAGTTGATGATGCTGGAACTTTTGTTTGGTGCTGTTCCAGTGAGACTGTCATGTAAATGTCATGCCCTGGAAATAGCCCAGATCTCAACCCTATTGAAAACCTGTGGTGGAAATTGAAAAAAATGGTCCCGACCTGCAAGGATGATCTGGCAACTGCAATCAAAGAGAGTTGGCACCAGATTGATGAAGAATACTCATCAAGTCCATGCCTCAGAGACTGCAAGCTGTCATAAAAACCAGGTGGTGCTACTAAATACTATTTATGTGTTTGGATTGTTATTTCTTTGTTTGTTTCTCATGATTCCATATTTTTTCCCCAGAATGGAGTGATTCCATATATATTTCCCTGCACTTGCTTTATAAACGTAACATTTACAGACCACAGCAATGTTTTTATTCATTTCTTTTAGTGTTTCCGAATGCTAAAGAGTTGAACTAATTCATTATTTTTTTCAAGCTTTTTATCAGAGTTTGTTCTACATAATAAAATGTCTGAGTGAGTGCTCGTCCGAGACTGGTGATTCCATACTTTTTGCTAGGGGTTGTATGTGAAATTTTACTGCATGTACACTAGTTATCGACCATAGAAATATGGTACGATACTTTATATGTGTGGACAAGGTTCTTGGAAAAACACAACGTATGGGACAGCAATTTGCATGAATTTGATAGATGGTCCATATCCACTATATTTAAATTCATATTTTGGGTTCATTCAAATTGATTTGAAACTCGTTCAAGACTCACACTATCTCATTACATCTAATACCAGAAGTGATTTTGCCCAGCATGTCACCTTTCCAGTTCTGCTGTCAACTCATCCTCAAACTTGCATGCTAGACGGGCAGTGGTCTGTTCCTTCCATTGGGTCATGTTCCTCTGGACTTGCCTCAGCTCCATGTCTTTGGCCTGCAGCTGCTTGCGAAGAGAGGCCTCCAATCCTCCGTCGCTTATCCGAGACCATTTTAGACTACTGAGCTCCTCAATGTGCTCCTGGGTTGGTCAAAAATCAATTTCTTAGGAAGAAAAGATCAAGTTGCACCTGTGTTGTACCTGAATGAGACGTTCCTTCAGAGAATCCAAGGCTTGATTTCGTTCCGTCCTCATCTGTTGCCTCTGAATTTTCAATTCTAGCTCCTGGAAGCAAACTTATGAGTGTACGCCAAGCTGCAAGCACTGGATATTCACTCAATCAAACTTTACCTTGTCTTTGACCAGCTGCTCATTTGCTTGCTTTTGGGACTTTAACTCCTGATGTAAATGGTCGATCTGATTTTTCAAGGGAACTCTTTGAGCTTTCAGTCGCAGAAGAGCCTCATCTATGGTAGAGCTGCAGCATATAAAACAGTTGTCGGTGGGTTGGTTGCATTTTGGTGAGAAAATAACAGAAGAAAGTCCTTGGTTGAGCATTCCAGTAGCATAGGACATTTTTCATTCGGTGTAAAGAAGCTGTTTTTCTGGCTGTTTTAATTTTCGTTTTAGTTTTCTTAGGAAAATACTTATTTGTTAGGTTTTGTGTTGGTTTTCTCCAAGTGTGACTTGTCCCTGTGATTGCCCATTGATTTCACCTGTTGTGCCTCCTCCTAGTGTATCCTCCGATCTGCATCCTCCTGTGCTCACCTGTTCCTCGTTGTGTCGTTACCCCTTATCTGTGTGTGTATATAAGCTCCCAGTTTCTTTTTACTCCTTGCCGTGATTAAATCATTTTCGCATCGTCAATCTGCCTCGCCTCCTTTCCGTGCATTTGGGTCCACACACCACCTACTTGCCCGTTTCCTGACACTTATTTGTCTTAGTCCTATTTTAGTCCATAGACTCCACCATCAGTTGACAAGACAGCTCCCACAGGCATTGCGCCAAGCCTTCACGTAGGAGGCCGACCCAGGCAGAACATTGAGATGGCTTTCACTGTGATAGACTCGAATACACGCTGCGTTCTAACGCCGGATTTACAGTGGGGCAAATAAGTATTTAGTCAACCACTACTTGTGCAAGTTCTCCCACTTGAAAATATTAGAGAGGCCTGTAATTGTCAACATGGGTAAACCTCAACCATGAGAGACAGAATGAACATAGTTGGTCATCACTCAGTATAACTTTACCTTCTACAAAAGTGTGCTATGTGTTTGTGATCATGAGAAAATGCAGGTCCCACAAAGCGTAAACCCAAAATTGAAGTATACCAGGGAGGAATCTGCGTTGTATTTTGTTGACCTCCGTTGTTCTCAACCAAGATGTGAAGAAACTCAAACTCTGCCGCCAGCTCACGAACCCAGATGCCAAACTGCTTCTCCTGCTCAATTCTTGCCTCACTATGGCTGATCTCCTGCTCTTCCAACTTCTCGTGGAGCCTCTCTGTTTCCGCTTTGGCCTGTTGCACCCTCTTCTCGCTCTCCTACGAAAAACCCTTATTTGTTAATTTTTCCGGCAAAGCTGTCCCAGGACTGTCCTCGTACCTGCAGGATGTCTTTCTGCAACTTCTCCAACTTGTCTTGCTGCTCCTGCTTCATCGACCTGCGAACGGCAGAGAGCAGCGACTCCTGCTCTCGCTGCTGCACACAGCGCTCAGCTTCCAGGTCCTGCACTCGCTTATCAAAAAGTGACAAGAAGAGTCGACGGGATTGGAGTCGGAATAACGTAAAGTCATCTTACACTTTGCAGCTCCGCAACTTTATGTTGAAGACTAAGTGCGTTGCTCCTCTCTTGATGGATCTCATTCCTCACTGTTTCCAGGCTCCTTTTGTTCTGCTCTTCCAGTAGACCACAGTGAAAATGGACAGCTTCCATCTTCTCTGCTTCCCACTTCCTCCTCTCCTCATTTACGGCTTTGCACACCTAAATGAGAGCAGTGTTCACGGAATTTTGTAAAGAGTGTTATCAAGGTGTTACCTTCGCTAACGTTTCCGCATGCAGCTTTTCTTCACGTTTTCTTGACTCGTCCTGCTGGCGCTCCAGGGAGTTCTTCAAGGCGCTTGCTTCGTCTTTCTTTAGCTGCCAATATTTGATCAATTTTCATGCCGTTACGGACCAGTTTTAATGTATCACATGGGAGTACGATATACTCCCCTTGTGATGATTATTCATTGTGTTGCGTTTATTAGGGGAAAGTGAGCAGGAAGGGGTTATGGGGGACAGAAAGGAAAATAGGGAAGAAGAGAGACAGAAGAGAAGAACAAACAACAACAAGAAATACATTCAAAGCCTACACTAACTATGAATATGGTAGTGATATACAGTGCCTTGCAAAAGTATTCGGCCCCCTTGAACCTTGCAACCTTTCGCCACATTTCAGGCTTCAAACATAAAGATATAAAATTTTAATTTTTTGTCAAGAAACAACAACAAGTGGGACACAATCGTGAAGTGGAACAAAATTTATTGGATAATTTAAACTTTTTTAACAAATAAAAAACTGAAAAGTGGGGCGTGCAATATTATTCGGCCCCCTTGCGTTAATACTTTGTAGCGCCACCTTTTGCTCCAATTACAGCTGCAAGTCGCTTGGGGTATGTTTCTATCAGTTTTGCACATCGAGAGACTGACATTCTTGCCCATTCTTCCTTGCAAGACAGCTCGAGCTCAGTGAGGTTGGATGGAGAGTGTTTGTGAACAGCAGTCTTCAGCTCTTTCCACAGATTCTCGATTGGATTCAGGTCTGGACTTTGACTTGGCCATTCTAACACCTGGATACGTTTATTTTTGAACCATTCCATTGTAGATTTGGCTTTATGTTTTGGATCATTGTCCTGTTGGAAGATAAAGCTCCGTCCCAGTCTCAGGTCTTGTGCAGATACCAACAGGTTTTCTTCCAGAATGTTCCTGTATTTGGCTGCATCCATCTTCCCGTCAATTTTAACCATCTTCGCTGTCCCTGCTGAAGAAAAGCAGGCCCAAACAATGATGCTGCCACCACCATGTTTGACAGTGGGGATGGTGTGTTCAGGGTGATGAGCTGTGTTGCTTTTACGCCAAACATATCGTTTTGCATTGTGGCCAAAAAGTTCAATTTTGGTTTCATCTGACCAGAGCACCTTCTTCCACATGTTTGGTGTGTCTCCCAGGTGGCTTGTGGCAAACTTTAAACGAGACTTTTTATGGATATCTTTGAGAAATGGCTTTCTTCTTGCCACTCTTCCATAAAGGCCAGATTTATGCAGTGTACGACTGATTGTTGTCCTATGGACAGACTCTCCCACCTCAGCTGTAGATCTCGGCAGTTCATTCAGAGTGATCATGTGCCTCTTTCCTTCATCTCTGATCAGTTTTCTCCTTGTTTGAGAAGAAAGTTTGGAAGGACGGCCGGGTCTTGGTAGATTTGCAGTGGTCTGATGCTCCTTCCATTTCAATATGATGGCTTGCACAGTGCTCCTTGAAATGTTTAAAGCTTGGGAAATCTTTTTGTATCCAAATCCGGCTTTAAACTTCTCCACAACAGTATCTCGGACCTGCCTGGTGTGTTCCTTGGTTTTCATAATGCTCTCTGCACTTTAAACAGAACCCTGAGACTATCACAGAGCAGGTGCATTTATACGGAGACTTGATTACACACAAGTGGATTCTATTTATCATCATCAGTCATTTAGGACAACATTGGATCATTCAGAGATCCTCACTGAACTTCTCGAGTGAGTTTGCTGCACAGAAAGTAAAGGGGCCGAATAATATTGCACGCCCCACTTTTCAGCTTTTTATTTGATAAAAAAGTTTAAATTATCCAATAAATGTTGTTCCACTTCACGATTGTGTCCCACTTGTTGTTGATTCTTGACAAAAAAATTAAATTTCACATCTTTATGTTTGAAGCCTGAAATGTGGCGAAAGGTTGCAAGATTCAAGGGGGCCGAATACTTTTGCAAGGCACTGTAGATAGCTAATTGTATTTCTGGTTGACACCATGTGGGGGGCCTGATGATCGAGGAGAAAAAAGGGCGGGGGGGGGGGGGGGTCAGAGATGTGATTTGGTGGGGGGAGCGTACAAAAATACGCAATGTGAGGTGTAGAACTACTATTATGTGAATCTCTTGTAAGTGCGAATATGTGGATATTCTATTCTATGCTGCCTGATTGCTAATCCTGGCACCAAGAGTTTTTTACATGATTGTGTCTACAGTAATTGCACCCAGTCATGCATGAATCCCATCAGGCGTGTGATAGCCCTGCAGGGCCACGGCACCTCCTTAGCCAATCGGAGGGTTGAGCCAGCGCAGCCTATTCCTCCTCCTGCAGCTCCAGCAAGGGGGCCGCCGTCATCCCCCCGGGATCCAGGGTGGTCTGCTAGACCATCCAATTAACCAGCCTTAAGGGAAGGGATGAGGAGACGCGCCCCCAACACCGCTCGCCCACCCTGCCCACCAGCCACCACCGCAACCCCCCAACCCACACGGTACACCGCAGTATCCCCACAGCCCACTAGGCCCGGGGCAGGACAGGAGTAGGCGACACCCCGCCAACCCACCGGCACTCGACCAGTGACCTGCGCCGGAGCCCAAGGAGGATGCCCGGGCAGAAAAGACACGGGAAGGCGGAAGCCGGAGAGCCCTGAGAAGCTGCCGCAGGGCAGTGCAGGAACAGAGCCCAGATCTCCCCACCACGCAACTGGCAGTCGGGCGAAGAGGAGGCCAAGCCCCATGAGCCACACTATAAAGAAAAAGTGTGGGACCCACCTACCACCCTATTACTGTGGCTGCCAGATCCCTGACTTGCAGCCATGACCCAGCACCATAGTGGGATTGTGTGGGGAGGGTAGTGCATGCGTTAATATAGGAGAGCCCGTCTGGGGGCAGTGGCACAGCCACATGGAAGTTCTTCACAGCCGCACATCTGAAGGGAATAGTATCCTTTCCCATTTACTGTTTTTTATTACTCTAATATACCCAATACAAAATAAATAGCATTTAAATCTTTAAGAAAACAATTAGAATATTGTTGAAGTATGAGTAGTTGGACTTGGAGTGATTGGAATTTGCAGTGCAAAGACAACAGGCAGATAACAACTACTGGATACCTGCTGACTACAGAAGCCCAACGCACGCGTTATGCAGCTGACTGAGCGAGATTAACACTGACGGCGCAAGACAAGCAGGGGATGGCCAGGACATCTACAAGTCCATGTCTGGACCACAAAATCCCACAATCAGCTCTTCTGGACAGTCCAGAACAATGAAAGGACATCTCCCCACACAAGGAACATCTGATAACTGAGGAACCCGCAACTGAGAAGTTGACACTCAGCACTCACATGGCGCTGAGGCTGTCAAAATCCTTAACTCTCATTGTCCTGACAACAGTAACGCCCGAACTCTCCTGCCCAACCCTAAACAACGCCCAAACACGTCCTTCCTCCAGCCCATAGCCCACCCCACCAAAGCCTTCAAAATTCTTTAGCTAGCTTCCTCTTCGTCTCGATCTCTTTGATGTTTTTGCCTTGCAGTCTGATCACTGTCGACTTGGAGTCAACTTGTGTTTTGAAGCCTTTTTCTAAACTAAGGTGGGCGCACAGAGTTTGGCATTTTGGCCGGGTTGTTGGGTCCGCCCCGGCCGGGATCGTTGGAATTGCGCTAGTGCAGTTCCGGCGGCATTGGTGGCGTGGTTCTGGCAATATGGCTAAAAGGACAAATTCCAGTCCCATCCATCTTATCTCCCCTTGCTGAAGCCGCCCCGTGGAGTATAATGTGTGTGGTGCGTTAAAACAGGCAACTATCACCCCCCCCCGGTCCCAGACGCCCCACATCCTCGGTGTATGATGCATTAAAAGGTTGTTATACTTTCAAGCAAAGTCTCACCTTTTGTATTTGCTGTTCATGCACCGTGACTAAATCTTTCCTCTGCTGCTTCAGTGCTGCCTCCTGAAATGAAAATAAAAAGTATTCTTCTCTTAGAAATACAAATCAGGGATGTCCCGATCTTATCACGTGATCAGAAATCGGCCAATATATTTATGTTTTTCTGCGTCAAGCTCGTACATCGCCACACCCTCCTTTCTGATAAACAGTGCGGCCAAACTTTCCAGTGTAGCTTGCGTTTGGTGCTTTAAGTTAATGATGATTGACAGGTTTGTAGCTTTGATCTTGCCAGAGGAGCTATGTAGTAGCTCTACGATCAAAGGCACAAATGTGTCAATCATTGTTAAACTTGCAGCCCAGTCATAAGCAGAGGTGGGTAGAGTAGCCAAAAGTTATACTCAAGTAAGAGTAGCGTTACTTCAAAATATTACTCAAGTAAAAGTACTCATCCAAAAAATATACTCAAGTACAAGTAAAAAAAGTATCCAGTGAAAAGAATACTCAAGTAACATTTTGAGTAACTGCCTATTTTTGTTTGATTTTTTTTTTTTAACAATGGTATTTTTTTCTCTCACCACAAACTTATCTATATGAACTGTTATAATGATACTGTACAATAAGCCATTACATAACCACGTCAAGCCAAAGAAATAAAAAATAAAATTTTAAAAAAATAATTGAATTCCGACAAGAGAGAAAAAGTGGAGAAAATAGTTCCTAGTTTGAAAAATGAATACTGAAGTTCCTTCATAGTTACTATCATGAAATTAAAAGGATCATATTCCCGGTTTTCCATGGTCAATCGGTGCCAAATAAAAACTGGGAGAGAGGTTTATGTCAAATACTTGTTTTTTTACCTTTCCTTAAAGATGCCACATGATTGAACAGGTTGGCGTGATCATACAACGGCAAGCTTGCGTTCAATTGGTGTAATGGAGTCATGCGATTATTGTTGCGACGTCTCATTGGTGAAATTAGTAGCGCTACTCTTAGCAATAGCATTGCTAGCAAAAAAAAAAAAAAAATCTAATATGTAGAATGAAGAGGAAAAACATAACGACTCTTGTGTATCCCAAAGTAGTAAGAGTTTTTTTCTTCACAAATCTACTCAAGTATGGCTTAATAAAACTACTCTTAGAAGTACATTTTTCTCAAAAAGTTACTCAAGTAAATGTCACAGAGTACATGTAACGTGGAGTAACCCACCTCTGGTCATAAGTGTGCTGTGGCAACTCATTGTGTAAGTGAGAGGCTGTTCTCGTCAAAGTGAGTGGATTTGAGTGGACTCACTCAATGAAGCATTTAATAAAGACAAGCATTTGTCTATGTTATTTTTGTTTAAAAATAATTCACATTATACAATAACGTTTGGAACTTTTTGTTCAAATAAAAAATGTTAAAACTCCTGTATCGGATTGGGACTTTGGCATGGCAGATTCTCAAAATCAGGTGACTTGGGTGCAAAAATATGTGATCAGGACATCCCTAATATAAACAGTCTTGTTGAGTTTTGTTGTACTGTTTCATTCCGTAGCTTATGTGCTTAGGTGTATTTTTGTTTCATTTTTCGAAACTGTGTCCCCCATACATAGCAGCATAATTTAAAAGTTGTTTGCCTCCCTCTATCTTAGCCAATACAAATTTTCATTGAAATGTTCACCATCATTGTGTGGGCGTTTTCTCTTGCTTCTTTAAGAGCACTGTGATTCTGGCTTTTAATAAACTCCAGCTCTCTCGTCAGGTTGGCTCCTTCTGTTTGTAAGACTGCATGCTGCTCCTGGAGATCTTGCAATTGTCGCTCCTTCTGGCGCAACATTTTCTCCAGCGCATCCACTCGGACTGTGCATGCTCCAAGTTTTCCTTGTAGTTCACTTGCTTCACACCGTAGAACCTAAGAAGTACAAACGATGGATGTCATTTTTCGAACTGAAATTAAGGCTGCAACAACTACTGTCTTTTTCGCACTATAACGCGCACCTGTTTTCCGAAATTTCCGGGTTCGCAGTGAGTCAGCAACAGGCACACTTTTGCGAAATATACGATGTTTATTGATTAGAAAATGCAGAATAAATGAGATTTATTGATTACAATCCCACAAGAGCAAGCAAACAAACATCAAAACCAGCATAAGAAGTGGTGACGCTAGATCTAGCTTGTCAATGCCAGAATCCCCGCGCGACCGTTACAGCACAACAAGATGTTCCTTAGCAATGAAAATCGCTTACTGTGACAAATGAGCGGGGAGCCCAATGACAAATATTAAAGCTACTTTTGGTTCAGCCCCTTAAAAAAGGGCTTCTCACATGGTCAACAAGTTGTGCCGTCCTGGTAACAAATGTTCTGTCCCCGCGGTAAATATTATGGGTGCAAAACAAGTTATCTCATGTCACAGTTATTAGCACCCCTGGTTTTAATACTTTGTACAACCCCCTTTTGCCAACAAAACAAGGTCTGGGCAGTGGCGCCTCCAGAAATTTTTCATAGGGGTGGCCAGATGGGGCCACTTAAAATCTTGGGGTGGCCAAAACTAAAAGCCATAATTTCAGGTTTTCATTATATTGTCGCAGTAAAAAGGTCAGGGGAAAACTTAAGAAAGACTTAAGGACACGGCTACTGATACACTTTGGTGTATATTGTAATATTTGATGTTACTAATGATTTAATGTGCCTAGTCCATTACTGTCCAGTCAACATTTTGAGTTCCACAACAATTCTGTTTTATTGTGTTATGTATATATTAGGCATAAGGTGTACATTTAACTAGGGCTGTCAAATGATTAAAATTTTTAATCGAGTTAATCACTGCTTAAAAATTAATCGTAATTAATCGCAATTCAAACCATCTCTAAAATATGCCGTATTTTTCTGTAAATTATTGTTGGAATGGAAAGATAAGACAAGACGGATATATACATTCAACATCCTGTACATAAGTACTGTATTTGTTTATTGCAACAATAAATCCACAAAATGGCATTAACTTTATTAACATTCTTTCTGTGAAAGGGATCCACGGATAGAAAGACTTGTAATTCTAAAAGGATAAATGTGACTTTGTATATTGTGACTAAATATTGCCATCTAATGTATTTGTTGAACTTTCAGTAAATGATACTGTAGCGACTTAACTGTTCTGCCCAAATGCATAATGGGAAGTGGTGCAACCATGACTGTGTGTGGTGGCTGCAAATGCTATATCTTCTCTGAGTTGGGTACACTTCAGGGTTTTAAGAAAAAGATCAATTCCAATCATTTTTCCCCACGTCACTTCCCACAGTATTTATAGGTGCTGTGGGAGAGATGAAAAAGCTTTTGCCAATTAAAAGCACGGCCCAAATGAATGCTTGTATCTACTCCACTCTGCCTCTTATCTCTGTATATAAGTAAAATGGCGCCATTGTAGGCTGTTTGCGGCAATGCGTGAATGAGTCGTACAGCGAATGCGTTAATTGCGATAAAGATTTTCACGTGATTAATTTTAAAAAATTAATCACCGCCCGTAACATGATAAATTTGACAGCCCTACATTTAACAAAACAAAATAAATGCATTCATTTGGGATGAAATGCATAACTGATGCTACAACAATCTAACGATATACTGGCAAGCGGGGTGGCCAGTGGGGTGGCCAACCAATTTATAGGGGTGGCCGTGGCCACCCCTGGCCACCCCCTGGGGGCGCCACTGGGTCTGGGGACTGAGATGGCCATGGGAGGAGCTTGATTTTGTGTCTGGTGAACCATTTCTGTGCAGATTTGGCCATATGTTTAGGGTCATTGTCTTGCTGAAAGACCCAGTGATGACCCATCTTCAGCTTTCGGGCAGAGGGCAACAGATTTTGATTTAAAATGTCCTGGTATTTCAAAGCATTCATGATGCCATGCACCCTAACAAGGTTCCCAGGGCCTTTGGAAGCGAAACAGCCCCACAGCATCACTGACCCACCCCCATACTTCACAGTGGGTATGAGGTGCTTTTCCGCATGCGCATCTTTCGTGGCACGCCAGACCCACTTAGAGTGTTTGTTGCCAAAAAGCTCAATCTTGGTCTCATCTGACCAAAGCACACGGTCCCAGTTGAAGCCTGGGACCGTGTGTATTTTTCTGTGAGTCCCCACACAGTCAGTCCCCAGACCTTGTTTTGTTGGCAAAAGGGGGTTGTACAAAGTATTAACACCAGGGGTGCTAATAATTGTGACACACATTATTTGATGTCAAATAATTTTTTCTATATGTGGGATTTTTTCTCCCACTGAATGAATGCGCTTGTATTGAAGGTAGGATTTTTCTCTTTTTTCCATTGAGGTCCCATATCATTTGAATAAAAAAAAAAAATATTAGAAGCTAAAAAATCTTTTTCAGGGGTGCTAATAATTATGGAGGACACTGTATGTGTTTATATTTTACAAATGTGATGTAGTATTCATTCATATTGTGTATTTTATGTTGTATAACTTTAGTTCCTATGTGAATATTAGTTCCTACTTGTTTTTGTATTGAACACGGGGCCGTGTTGGTTATTATTATAGCAGAGAAGACAGCAGTAAATCAACAAAGACAAGTCAACTGTGCCCCAATCTACTACTCAAGAGATCTAATGGACTCAAAAAGTAGGTTACGATTACATATTAGTTTGAAAATCGACCGGATCCACCGTATTATTACACGAGTGACTTCCGGCCCGATCCTAGCTAGTAGTATTGACGCAGGAGGGCCGCGTCTCGTGTCAAATAATAAACTCTGCCGGTTTTTTTTCGCGTGTGTCGCGTTGAACCGCTTCCGGGACGCATCTAACATGCGGCCGAACTGTGACTGGTGTTCATTGGCTGATTCTAACGCCCGCGTTTCACTGCGTTCTCGCGGCGGCCACGTTGTCACGCCGTTGTCGTTTCTGGACTGTCCTACCGTGTTGGTCCTCATTATAGTAGAGAAGACTGAGTAAATATAATCTACACAAAGAAACTGTAACCCGATCGACTCACAGCCTCGAAAAGTAAGGGTTATATTACATCAGAAACTCGTTCGTTACGCGTCCGTTCCAAACCGACTACCACGTACCGAAACGGTTCAGTACTATTACATGTACCGTTACACCCTTAGTATTTATGAATGATTGTAGACTACAGTTAAGTCAGAAAGCTGTAATAAAAATATTATTTTTGAAAGACATAGTCATCCATTTTGTGTTCAATACTACTGACAACATGCCGAAAGCAACTTCAAGTTAAACTAATTAAAAAAAAAAAAAGATTTTATAATCGTTAGTTGCAGTCCTAACTGAAATAGATATCACAATTCTAAATAAGTTTGTAAACTATAAATCAGGGGTCCCCAACCTTTTTCGCACCACGGACCGGTGTTATTTGGGTCTTTTTTTTCACGGACCGGTGTTCTGACAAATTTTGCAACCCATCAAAAATTGCAACGATGCGGTTCTACGCATGCGCGTAACGTTAAACATAGCCGCAAAATGCGCAAATGCAGCGATTCCAAAGTAAACACTACAAACTTTCTTGAAAGAAAGGAATATTAACTTATGTTTGATCATGGAAGGACTTGTAGAAAAGTTCTCCTCAGATTCATCCTGCCATGTAAGCTTCACACAACAGCTGCACACCGCGCTCACCATTAACGACTTCGCCTTGTCGTTAAACATTAACTAAGAAGCCCGCTTTACAAAGATACGATGTTGGAAATTGTAGCAAGGTTTTCAACGCTCTTGTCGCGATGTCAGGATATTCCAGAATGACTTTAATCCAGAACCTCGATAGAGTTGTACTCTCAAATGTACGTTTAATAAGGTCGCCGTCATTTGTGATCTCTCTGTTTATTCAGAAACGGGTCACGAATCCACTCCTTCGCAGTTCGTGGGTCTTCGAGGTTGTAGGCTTGTCAGGTGCCCTTTTCGCCGTAAAAATATTTTCAAAGACGTCTGTTTTCGTGTTATCTTCGCTCGTGTGGGGGCTAATTATTTCCGGGAACAAATGCGCTGCGGCGTAGTAATACGCTACTATCGAGGACAATCGCACATAGATATATTATATACACAAACAAGATGTGCTAGCAGTCCAATCAATGAACTTCTATGACACCATTGTAATCTATCCCGTAGTATTATATCTAGAGTAGACAGAGATATTGGTGTGTTAAGCAGGGGCACAGGGTTAATTCGGCCAGAATGCGGTCGTTATTAAATTATTTTTTCTTTGCGTCCCGGTCGCAAATGCGCCACGGACCGGTACCGGTCCGTGGCCCGGCAGATGGGAACCCCTGCTATAAATTTTCACCTCATAATCCTTCTTTTTCAGCTTCTGTGTGTCCTCCAGATAAGAACATCTCTTCCTCAAAGAAGTCTCTGCCTCTGAGACCCTCAGGAGTTTCTCACAAGTTTCCTCTAGTATCTGTTCAACACAATGATAGAATGACTATGTACTGGAAAATTTGATGACGTATTCAGTATTGCTGTGATATTGCCCTGTTTGGATTGCCTTACTTGTTGCATAGACTCCTGCTTCTCTCTTGCCCTTTGCTGCTCAGAGATGAGCTCAGCTTTCGCACAAGCTAACTGTGTCGCCATCTCCTGCCTCTCCAGTTCAGACATCCCCGCGTGAGACTGTTCATGAGGCACAGTTGGACTCATAAGTGGAGTGTGTCCGGGAAACACCTGAACAACTTTTAGCACCTCTTCCGCACGGGATTTCTGCTTGAGTTGATCTTTCTTCTTTAGCTCTTCTTCCAAACTTTGAGCACATGACTCCCTCTGCCTGTGAAGTTTCTGTATTTGGCAACTAGACAAGACAACTATGTCACAAAAATGGCTTTCACGATAATGTATCTAATCTGACGTTTGAATTCATACATTAATGAGTCTCTTTCTGTCTTTCTCTCGTTCAGCAAAACCTCTAATTGGCTCTTCTCTGTCTCCAGGTGGCCAGTCTCTGCACTGAGTCGCTCTAAGTCCTGAAAGGCATGCTGGGAAAAAAACACCACGGGTAGAAAATGCGTTCAATTGTCTGAAATCATATTTTACCTTTCTTCTCAACTGCAGCTCAGACAGGGAGAGTTCAACCTCATTTAAATGAGACTTTTTCATTCGTAGCGTCTCCTCTTCTTTCTCACATCGCTAAAACAAACAGAGAACACGATGGTTAGCTCACATGCAACTGAGTAAATGCACATGAGTAAACATACTAGTCTGAGGGAGGAAAGGCGCTCATTCATCTTCTCCCAAGCGGAGTGCATCTTCTCTGACGCCTTCTCAAGCTTGGAACGCCTTCTCCAGTGTCCTTTTGATTCTTCATCGGTGTCCTTGTCCTCATCAAGCAAAGTCTCAGCTCTAGAGATAAGCATAAAATGATTATAATACCAGCATGGGATTGCTTTGTGGTGATCTTCCCTTATTTTTTACCTGAATGTATCTGTTTTAACATGTGTTTCTTTCAGGTTGGTTCTTTTGTTTTGGACAGCTTTGGACAGTATGCCTTGAGGTTCAGGTCCAGTTTTATATTTGCATATTTCTGTACATTATGAGTCTGATTTCCATTTGTGTCATCGCTTACCGGCCCGTCTGTCGAGATGTTGTCTGACTTGATCCGAGCAGACCGAATCAAGGTCGCTGTCAATGGACACAGTGTCAAAATTCCACACGGGCACCCCTGTTACACAAAATACAGACATGTTAACCATGAGATGATCATCAGGGGTCAACAATATACAGTTGTGGTCAAAAGTTTACATACACTTGTGAAGAACATAATGTCATGGCTCTCTTGAGTTTCCAGTTATTTCTACAACTCTGATTTTTCTCCGATAGAGTGATTGGAACAGATACTTCTTTGTCACAAAAAACATTCATGAAGTTTGGTTCTTTTATGACTTTATTATGGGTTAACAGAAATAGTGATCAAATCTGCTGGGTCAAAAATATACATACATGGATCTGGAAAAGCGAATCATTGACTTGAACAAGTCAGAAAAGTCACTTGGAGCCAT
Organism: Corythoichthys intestinalis; assembly: GCF_030265065.1. Taxonomy (NCBI): domain Eukaryota; kingdom Metazoa; phylum Chordata; class Actinopteri; order Syngnathiformes; family Syngnathidae; genus Corythoichthys; species Corythoichthys intestinalis. The sequence continues at coordinate 60,569,822 of NC_080397.1, read as the reverse complement.
TTCAAAGCAACTGCAGGTCCCAAGAGCAACAGTGCAAACAATTGTTTGTAAGTATAAAGTGCATGGCACTGTTTTGTCACTGCCACGATCAGGAAGAAAACGCAAGCTATCACCTGCTGCTGAAAGAAAATTGGTCAGGAGGGTGAAGATTCAACCGAGAATCACCAAAAAGCAGATCTGCCAAGAATTAGAAGCTGCTGGAACACAGGTGTCAGTGTCCACAGTCAAGCGTGATTTGCATCTCCATGGACTGAGAGGCTGCCGTGCAAGAAGGAAGCCCTTGTTCCAAAAGCGGCACCTTAAGGCTCGACTGAAGTTTGCTCCTGATCACATGGACAAAGATAAGACCTTCTGGAGGAAAGTTCTGTGGTTGAGCTGTTTGGCCACAATGCCCAGCAATATGTTTGGAGGAGAAAAGGTGAGGCCTTTAACCCTAAGTACACCATGCCTACCATCAAGCACGGTGGTGGTAGTATTATGCTGTGGGGCTGTTTCGCTGCTAATGGAGCTGGTGCTTTACAGAGAGTAAATGGGATAATGAAGGAGGAGGATTACCTTCAAATTCTTCGAGATAACCTGACGTCATCAGCCCGAAGATAGGGTCTTGGGCGCAGTTGGGTGTTCCAACAGGACAATGACCCCAAACACACATCAAAAGTGGTAATGGAATGGGTAAATCAGGCTAGAATTAAGGTTTTCGAATGGCCTTCCCAAAACCCCATTGAGAACTTGTGGACAATGCTGAAGAAACAAGTCCATGTCAGAAAGCCATCAAATTTAACTGAACTGCACCAATTCTGTCAAGAGGAGTGGTCAAAGATTCAACCAGAAGCTTGCCAGAAGCTTGTGGATGGCTACCAAAAGTGCCTAATTGAAGTGAAAATGGCCAAGGGACATGTTAGCAAATATTAGCGCTGCTGTATGTATATTTTTGACCCAGCAGATTTGATCACTTTTTTCTGTTCACCCATAATAAAGTCATAAAAGAACCAAACTTCATGAATGTTTTTTGTGACAAAGAAGTATCTGTTCCAATCACTCTATCAGAGAAAAATCAGAGTTGGAGAAAAAACTGGAAACTCAAGAGAGCCATGACATTATGTTCTTCACAAGTGTATGTAAACTTTTGACCACAACTGTATATTATAGCTGCAATGATTACTTGAATAATTCGAGTAACTCGATTTTAAAAATTGATGGAAGAATTTTCTCCGCCTCGAGGAATCATTTAATTTCACTAGGTCTAAGCATGAAGTTTTGACCGGACTACTTTTTAATGCAGCACAACACACTGATGTCATGTGCGAAGAGGAAGAAGGGAGAGGCGGCAGATATAAAGTGGTATGAAAAATATCTGAACGTTTTGGAATTTCTTTCGTTTCTGCATAAAATCACCATCAAATGTGATCTGATCAAAATCACACAGATGTAATAACAGTGTCTGCTCTAACTAAAACCACCCAAACATTTATAGGTTTTCATATTTCAGTGAGGATAGCATGTAAACAATAACAGAAGATGGAAAAATAAGTAAGTGAACCCTCTGCCGAAGGATACTTAAAGAGCAATTAAAACCAATTTTTACCAAACAATTTTAGTCAGGTGTGTGACCAATCACTGATGAGTGGTTTAAAGCTTCCCTGCCCACTATAAAACAAACATCAGGTAAGAGTTGTCTTGATGAGAAGCATTGCCTGATGTGCATCATGGCTTGGTCAAAAAAGATGTTTGAAGATCAAGGATAGTTAATTTGTATAAAGCTGGGCAAGGATATAAAACCATCTCTAAAAGTCTGGATGTTCATCAATCGACAGTCAGAGAAGTTGTCTACAAATGGAGCGAGTTTGGCACTGCTGCCTCTCTCCCAAGGAGTGGCCGTCCATCAAAGATGACACCAAGAGTTCAGCGCAGAATACTCAGAGAGGTAAAAAGAACCCAAGAGTGTCTGCTACAGACTTACAGAAATCACTGGCAGGGTCCAATATCTCTGTGCACACATCAACAATATGTAAAACTATGGATGGCCAAGAATGGTGTTCATGGAAGAACTCCATGGAGGAAGCCAGTGCTGTCTAAAAAAAACATTGTTGCCCGTTAAATAAGGCGTTTGGACACTCCACAGAAGTTTTGGCAAAATATTTTGTGGAATGATGAAACTAAAGTTGAATTGTTTGGGAGTAACACACAACGTCATGTGTGGAGGAAAAGTGGAACAGCTCACCAACATCAACACCTCATCCCCACCGTGAAGCATGGTGGAGGGAGCATCATGATTTGGGGCTGTTCTGCTACCTCGGGGCCTGGACATATTGCAATCCCTAATGGAAAAATGAATTCAAATGTTTTGCAGGAAAACCTGAGGCCGTCTGTCAGACAGTTGAAGCCAAAAAGCGGATGGAGGCTGCAACAAGACATTGATCCTAAACACAGAAGTAAATCTACTTCAGAATGGTTTTAGAAGAACAAAATACATGTCCTGGAGTGGCCAAGTCAAAGTCCAGACTTGACCTAAAGACAGCGATTAATGGCAGACAGCCCAGGAATCTGACTGAACTACAGCAGTTTTGTAGAGAAGAATGGGCCAAGATTAGTCCTGATCAATGTGCCAGATTAATCTGCAGCTACAGGAAGTGTCTTGTTGAAGTTATTGCTGCCAAGGGGGGGGGCCACAAAAGATTCAATAAAATGGTTCACTTACTTATTTTTCCCCCCCTTCTGTCATTGTTTGTATGCTATCCTTATTAAGATATAAAAACCTATAAATGTTTGGGTGGTTTTAGTTCAAGCAGACAGTTTTTTCATCTGTGTGATTTTGACAAAGCTCAGAAACGGAGTACGCTACACCAGCACTTTATTCGGCTTGTTGTTAACATTTGTGCATGTAAAATTCTGCAGCCTGGCAGTTTTTTTTTTTTTTTTAAAACATGGAGGTTTGATAGTTGCCGTCAAATTTTCGGGATCAAAGCAACATTCCGCCTCCGAATTTTATACCCGAATGTTGTTCCGGCCCATTTTCACCCCTGCTTTTACGATGAAGCTCCGTTGCGTTAGATCCCATGACATAGTACGAGTGCGTACCTGCTAAGCACCTAGGCTTGGGAGAGGAAATGTGCTTTGGAAGTTTGTTTTCAGCCGTTGTGCCGTAAAAGACTGAAAGAAAAGAAATGAAAGGTTTGTCTTGTATATTGTCCCGCATCAGGAAAACTGGGCTAGGTGTTTTGTTGGTGACCTCACCTTTCTCACCATTATGTAGAGTCTGAACCCCAGAACTTTCAGAAGGACATTTTTCTTCTTCTCTTTGTTCTGGCTTGTATTGGATGAAAGCAACACTTGCTGTGTCTTTACTACTTTTCACATTTGTGGATGCTTCGCTTCTGTAATTGTTTTGGTGAGTCTCCCTGTCAAATATCACCGTCCTATTAGCCTCCTCCTCCTTGTCAAGCGCTTGCACGCTCCTCTCTGGTAGCGGCAGCTCTATCATTTCCTCTCTAAAGCACCTCACAAAGTCCTCAGTGCAGATACTCTCTGTTGGGGGATGAGGTGCACCCGACATTGCACCATCCTTACAGGTGTCTCCGAGAAGTCTCTCGAGTCTCCACATGAATTCTTCCTTGTGAGACTCCAACTCTACTTTAGTACTTGTCCATACAGGTGAGGTCACCTCAGGAGCCACGTAGTTTGTGATATCTACAGGAAGAAGATGAGCAACAATTTTAAATATTCTAGGATGAACTGAGTCAACATTGGGAAAAAAAATCAAGCATGCTTTCAGAATTCTGGTTCATGTAATATAAATGTTTAAAGGAACAGAAGACAACTGGTATTATTTATGACCTTCATGTGAAAAAAGGTTACTCAAAGAAGTTGTCATGGTTTGAGTGAGTTGTTTAGATTTTGCCCTAGTGTTTCTGTCAGGGAAGCTCAAGTTTGAACTCCAAGACAAGTGTTACCTCGATAGCTCAATTAGAGAAATGAATACGACCAACCAAAGATTGCCTGCTTCGAAGACTTTATACTAGGGCTGTCAAACGATTAAAATTTTTAATTGAGTTGATTACAGCTTAAAAATTAATTAACCGTAATTAATCGTAATTAATCGCACTTCAAACCATCTAAAAAATATACCATATTTTTCTGTAAATTATATATATATTCTGTAAAATAAATTGTTGGAATGGAAAGATAAGACACAAGATGGATATATACATTCAACATACGGTACATGAGGACTGTAGTGGGCATTTCACTCTACTGTCATTTAAATCTGTCTATGCTGTCCTGACTCCGAAGCATCTACTTTTTCCAAAGCTAGACAACTAGTGAACAACGGCTTAATAATCAGACTTCTTCCTTTTTCATCTGATTTATTAATAAAATGGCCTCAAACCATTGTCCTCTTTAGACCGTCGTAAAATTACAAAAAAAAAGTACACAAGCATTGCATTAGCAACAACGTTAGCTTAGCATGCTATACAGGTTCACTAAACATAAACAAAAAGCGTCTCATGCAAATAATATAACATTTCGCTTACTTACATAATATGTACATTCTTTACAACAACCATACTTACGGACAAATCTTGTCCAAGGATCATATAAGCACAACATTATCAGCCCGAGACGTCGTGCAGCCATATTGAACTGGCAAGAAAAACAATAAACCATGTCGCAAAGCGACCACAAGAGTTCGCTGTTGGACAGCACAAAAAGCCTTGCTGTCAAACTTACTAAAAGGCAGAATACTGTCTGAGCAGGACATGTGCGTTAATTGCGTCAAATATTTTAACATGATTAATTAAAAAAATTAATTACCGCGCGTTAACGCAATAATTTTGACAGCCCTACTTTATACATGACATATCAAGGGTACAAAATGATGTGATTCAGCCAGGAGATGTGATCACCCAGAAGTACAATAGAGGCTGGACATTTATACTGTTGAAAGGGCGGTGCCGAAGCCCACCATGAAACGAAACTTAGTAAGAAACGAAACTCATCATCTCGCAAACCTGGGTATTTTTCCATACAAAAACATCTTTGAGCTGAGACCTTGAGCACTGGTCCCGGCTGGTAGAGAGTGAGTCAGATCTGATGAGGGGGTCCACTGACTCCCATTGTATTCATTCAGGGCAGATTGGAAAACACAGGAACATAACAGTCCATATTTGGGCATATTGTGATACAGTCTACAATAGTCAAGGCTATGGGGAGGCACACTCAAACAGGTTAATATAACAATGATGCTCTATGCTACAATGTTCTCATGCAAGCATAACAAAAGCATACAAAATATGATGTATAATGGTTGTGTTTTAAAGCATGAATAAAATTCTCTCACAGTTTCTTGTCTATGTGATTACCTAGCCTAGTACACCAGACTCACCGCTGTTCCAGCTATTGAGTCTGGCCACCATTCAGCGGATAAAATTTCCAGGGCGGAGCAAGCCACAGCAAACAGACAGCGGAGTGGACCAATCAGCGAAGGGCAGATGTGACGTTAGTAAAGCGACGAGGGACTTGCGTGCAGGAGTAAACATACGAGGAGAGCGGAGTTTATTCAACATGGCTAGCGCGAGACAGACTGTTGTCAATGACTTGTGTCGATGTGTTTTTGGTAATTTAAATCTGATTTTACCGTGGATTGGAACATATTCTCAGCTCTCCTTTTCGACATCTGTGTTGTTGTGGAGACGACTTCCGATGCGGAAGAGTGACGTTGCTCGTTAAGAACACGTCACGCAAATAAACAAATCTGTATGGACGGTTGATTTTGTCCTTGCTCTACAGGCCGTTAATGGGCTGGGCCCCAGACTACTCTCACAGTGTTTGAAAAATACAGGGAGAACAGTCTGGCCGTGCCAGGCAAGTAATTACCCATTGTTAGCACCTGTTGTGGCCTGCTTGTGTGTTGACCAAACCGCTGCCTCTTGTGTCACCCACCTGTGCCTCATTGTGTCTTTACCCCATGTCTGTATTTACCGTAATTTTCTGACTATAAGCCGCTACTTTTTTCTCATTTTGAATCCTGTGGTTTATAGTCCAATGCAGCTTACTTGTTGATTTATGTGGGTTAATAGGTAACACTTTTTATATCCATTCAAAAGTAAGATCATTTACCGGATGACACTAAATAAATGATATCTGTTATAAGCATTCATAAACACTCATGACAGTGTCATGTCATAATTATGATTGTCTTATGACAGTCTTATGGTGCCACTGTCTAAGTGTTACCAAATACAATAACTAGCATTTGATGAAACAACTGGAACAGTAACTGAAGAAATAATTAGCATAGAACATGAATTTTGTTATATACAGTATATCGGTATCATTGCAATGCATGCTAGGAGGCATGTTGGGTGACAACAGTGTTGACAGTAGGTGGCAGCAGAGGTTGACCGTCTCCCCTAAGGGACCAAATGAAGCTTCTTGAAGCAATGAAGCTTTGCAGCCAATTGCTTCAAAGCTTCATGGTGGTTCATTTGGTCTTATGACCGCATTAGGTGGCCACAGTAAAATAAAGTGTTAAAGGTTAATATCTTTTAATGTAAATATCCCATAATACAGTGAGGACAGCTGTGGCTTATAGTCTGGTGCAGCTTATCTATGAACAAATGCCGTTTTCGTGTCAAATTTTGTGGGTGGCGTATTATAGTCAGGTGCGCCTTATAGCCCAAAAATTATGGTATTTTTAAGGAGGTGTGTTTTTTTTAAGGTTGTGTATTTTCTTATTTATTTTTTTTTTCTTTTAAACTCTTCCTGTATTAAATCCTGCTGAATGCTTATGATGTTTACCTGCTGGAGCAACTTGTAAATCATGATGATGAGACATGGGGGTGTCGTTGGTGTGGGAGACTGTGCTTCCAAGACCTGTGTCTTTGCTCAGAGACTGGTTTAACCTAAATGCTGCTGAAAACAACAGAACCAAAGTCAACTTTTACATAAATCAACAGTAAAAATATTTGAAGAAGTGTGTGTGCGTTACCTGAATCGATGCAGTCACGCTTGAGTCGCTTACAGTGCTTGACCTACATGGATTGATTCACTTAAGTATTTATTCACAGAACATTTGGAGTTGGAAAAGAAAATGACAGACTTGCAGCTTCCCTAGCTGAGCATCAATAGCATCCAGCAGGAAATCACAGGGGTCCAGTTGCAGAGGTGGTCTAGCCGGTTCGAACCCACTGCTGCTTTTGGGTTGGTCTTTGCGGACAGAAAACACAACAAGTACAGAACACAGCTGATATATACAGTGCCTTGCAAAAGTATTCGGCCCCCTTGAATCTTGCCACATTTCAGGCTTCAAACATAAAGATATGAAATTAAATTTTTTTGTCCAGAATCAACAACAAGTGGGACACAATCGTGAAGTGAAACAACATTTATTGGATAATTTAAACTTTTTTAACAAATAAAAAACTGAAAAGTGGGGCGTACAATATTATTCGGCCCCTTTACTTTCAGTGCAGCAAACTCACTCCAGAAGTTCAGTGAGGATCTCTGAATGATCCAATGTTGTCCTAAACAGTGTTGTTAATCTTACTGAAGAAAAAGTAATTAATTATAGTTACAAATTACTTCTCCCAAAAAGTAATTGCGTTAGTAACTCAATTACCTGAATGTAAGAGTAATTAGTTACTTGGCAAAGTAATTGGTGATAATTACTTTTTTTTTTTTCCCTCAAAAAAAAAAAAAAAAAAAAAAAAAAAAAAAAAAAAAAACATTGGGCACATAATGTGAAGTTTTTTGTGAAGGTTTTTGGTACAATTGGCCGGAGCCCAATTCTTTACCCTAATTTACTCTTGACCCTGAATCAACTGTTAAAAGTTGTTAAAATTGCTCCCATTATTGCATTAGTTCCCTTCTCTCTACTTTCGACATATGAAAGTTTTAAAACTGTTTCATCATTTAAAGATAGATTCAAGTCAAGATTTTGCCGATTTAGAAGTATTTTAGATAAAAAGTTACTTAGGTTCGCTAGGAAGGTTCTCTACAACAGAGCCGTCCTAAAAAGTCTACTGCTTTAAGATGGCGGCTGTCTACTAACGCTTTTAGTGCCATGTCTGTCATTTGCATCTAGTTATATCTATATACATGTGCTATCTACCATGTCTACCATATCTACCATAACATGTGGGCGTAGTTTGTAGGCTATTGGCTACAACATGTATTATTGGAGCTACCTAGCATCGCGTTTGCTCGGCGTCACAACTTTTTTGCCTCCTCCCCACTCCTGTGCTGCTCTGTCGTCTCGGTGAGTCCGTCTCCCTCAGACTTTTCGATCAACATAGTAACACATAGTAACGCATGCCTTTCCGTCCTCAGTAACGGTAACGGCGTTGCCAAGATGAGAAAAGTAATTAATTAGATTATGCACTACTGGAAAAAAATAACGCCGTTAGTAACGCCGTTATATTGTAACGCCGTTATTAACAACACTGGTCCTAAATGACCGATGATGATGCCAAGAGGCCCATGATCACTCTGGATGAACTGCAGAGATCTACAGCTGAGGTGGGAGAGTCTGTCCGTAGGACAACAATCAGTCGTACACTGCGCAAATCTGGCCTTAATGGAAGAGTGGCAAGAAGAAAGCCATTTCTCAAAGATATCCATAAAAAGTCTCGTTTAAAGTTTGCCACAAGCCACCTGGGGGACACACCAAACATGTGGAGGAAGGTGCTCTGGTCAGATGAAACCAAAATGGAACTTTTTGGCCACAATGCAAAACGATATGTTTGGCGTAAAAGCAACACAGCTCATCACTCTGAACACACCATCCCCACTGTCAAACATGGTGGTGGCAGCATCATGGTTTGGGCCTGCTTTTCTTCAGCAGGGACAGGGAAGATGGTTAAAATTGATGGGAAGATGGATGCAGCCAAATGCAGGAACATTCTGGAAGAAAACCTGTTGGTATCTGCACAAGACCTGAGACTGGGACGGAGATTTATCTTCCAACAGGACAATGATCCAAAACATAAAGCCAAATCTACAATGGAATGGTTCAGAAATAAACGTATCCAGGTGTTAGAATGGCCAAGTCAAAGTCCAGACCTGAATCCAATCGAGAATCTGTGGAAAGAGCTGAAGACTGCTGTTCACAAACGCTCTCCATCCAACCTCACTGAGCTCGAGCTGTTTTGCAAGGAAGAATGGGCAAGAATGTCAGTCTCTCGAAGTGCAAAACTGATAGAAACATACCCCAAGCGACTTGCAGCTGTAATTTAGGCAAAAGGTGGCGCTACAAAGTATTAACGCAAAGGGGGCCGAATAATATTGCACGCCCCACTTTTCAGTTTTTTATTTGTTAAAAAAGTTGAAATTATCCAATAAATTTTGTTCAACTTCACGATTGTGTCCCACTTGTTGTTGATTCTTGACAAAAAAAATTAAAATTTTATATCTTTATGTTTGAAGCCTGAAATGTGGCGAAAGGTTGCAAGGTTCAAGGGGGCCGAATACTTTTGCAAGGCACTGTATATGCAAAATAAAGGCACTCATTTTTCTAATCTCATACCTGAGTGAATTTCATCCTCGTCCCCTCGGTCATGGCTGAGCTGGTCCATAGTGTGCTGGATGTACAAATACATTCCAAGGAAGGAGGGTGGGTGGGGGTTTATGTTGTTCATGAGTTGTCTTAGAAACCAAGGCTTTGCTATTCGAGTTAATGAACTTTTTCTTTTATAGGACAATGGAGGTATAATTTGCTTTGTCCTCGACGCAATCAAAACAATGAATATCACATATGGATAGATGGGCACATGCACAAGTAACTCCAAACATACTCGAGGATGATCGGCTACTAGACTAGTTATTTCACCCATTGTTTTTATCTCTATATAAATGGAAGCAAATCATACTTAAATCTTACTTACAAGGAGAAGCACGAAGTTTTCCGAGAGTTCCACAGTTGACGTGATAAGTCTTGAGCAAAAAAAAAAAAAAAAAAAAAACGTCGTGAGGTTGCCATGGCAACCGCGCGCAGCTATTAAGTTTTGCGCGGGGTGCAAAAGCAAACACGGGAGGAGGATTGACGACTAAAATGTGGGAAGAGCACATTTTTTAGTAGACAGTGCATGTACGTGTTGTACGCGTGCATATTAAAAAATATATAAAGTGAAATATATAAAGTGATCCCTCGTTTTTCGCGGTTATTGGGGAACGCCTCCCCCGCCCAAATCGAAAATCCACGATGTTGAGGTGGAGCTTATTTACATTAAAAAAATAAATGTATATTTTTTTGGGGTGTGTTAAATCTATTTATTCAGATTTAACAAAAGTTAATATATATATATATATATATATATATATATATATATATATACACACAGTGGGGAGAACAAGTATTTGATACACTGTCAATGGGAAAACCCATTGGCAGTGTATCAAATACTTGTTCTCCCCACTGTATATATAGATAATAAATCTATTTATTCAGATTTAACACACATTGGAAAGATACAAATAAGACATACCCCCCCCCCCCCAAGTATATTAAAAATAATAATAATAAAACAAAAACAACAAAAAAACAAGCTACGTTAATGTCAATTCTGTCTTTATCACTTGGTAAAACGCGCTATCTAGTGGTGCTCTAATTGTATTTGTTGAGATTTAACACACATTGGAAAGATACAAATAAGACATGTTTTCCACCCAAAGTACATTAAAAAAAAAATAATAAGAAGAAAACAAAAATGAAAAAAAAACAAGTATGTTAATGTCAATTCTGTCTTTATCACTTGGTATAACGCGACATCTAGAGGTCGTTTTGTTTCTTGGTTTAAAAAAAAAATGCAAACGGGAAGTTCTTCAAATGTTCTTCATTGTGCTACATCAGTGTTTTTTATTAACCTTTTCTGAGTCCAAGGGCGTAGGTTTGCCAAGGGACGGTAGGGACATAACATTAGCAACTTTTCAGGATGCTCAAATTGTCCCCACCAACTTTTAAGCAACCTTATCTGCATTTTACAATGAGTTCAGCTATAAAGGTCATTTAGATTGTCTCCCCTTGTGTTGTTAGGATAGAATTGACCCTACCATTATCAAGTGAGTTACTTTCATTATGTTCAGACTTACCCCTTTTCACTTGCGGAATGTGCCAGTCCATTTTTTTCCTCTAATGCACCTTTGATTGGCTGATGACTAGAACCTCCACATTCACACAATCCCGACAGAAATACATGTCAATATGAAGCCTTCTCTGCCCTCTTTGAAGAGGAGGGATATTAGAATTTTTTTTTTTCCCGGCCAGCAGCAGCAGCCACTGTAATCTAAAAAGTTGTCAATGTTGTGGAGGTGGGGAACACACCACGAATTTTGCTACTGAAAGTCCAACCTGCATCAGTTAGCATAACATTAAACTGTGTGAACTTGCTAACCTGTAAAACTAGAAGAAAGCTGCTTAGAGAGGTGTCTTCCTGTATGTTTCCTACTGTCAACTTTAATTTGACTGTGCATTTGTGCATTTATTCATTAATTAAAATGTATTTTCTACATTATTTAAAAAAAAAAAATTTTAGCAGCCTATACACAAAAACACAACCACTATAAATGTCTTTTATATGAAGCAAGCATTTTGAAAAATGACGCTCTCCCTATGAACATAATTTTAACTTTTTTCATTTTTATGTAGTAATGTATGTAGTATTTTTGACAAATGTACCCAATCTGTTTGGTCTTATTAATGTCCCATCCCCAGCAAAAATTGTACATGCAGGTTATCGTCCCTACCAATGTTGAGACCAAACCTACGCCCTTGTCTGAGTCACAGCACGTTTTTACATTGGAAAAAAATCGTCACGTCAAAAATGTTCCAAAATTACTTACTATACAGTCTATTTCATGAAAAACATAATTTCTCAGTATTTATACTTACACAGTGGGAATCTTAAACCTGTTTGGATGAACACAAAGCCGATATCCTGGCAGGAATCTTCTTCAACAGCTCTCAGTCTCTCTGTTTTTATTTTTTGTAGCAGTTAGGCTTGAAAGCTCAGAATTGTCAATTGCTCTTTAAAGAGCATACGACATGAGAAAAAAAGTCTTAAATAGCATTATTATGTGAATTACAATCATATTTTGAGACAATGCGACTATATCCAAACTTTTTGCAAAGGGGGCCAGATTTGGCATGGTAAAAATGTGGGGGGGCGGCACGGTGGCTGAGTGGTTAGCACGTCTGCCTCACAGTTCTGAGATCAAGGGTTCAATCCCGGGCTTCGGCCTTCCTGTGTGGAGTTTGCATGTTCTCCCCGTGCCTGCGTGGGTTTCCTCCGGGAACTCCGGTTTCCTCCCACATCCCAAAAACATGCATGGTAGGCTGATTGAACACTCTAAATTGTCCATAGGTGTGAGTGTGTGCGTGAATGGTTGTGTGTCTCCTTGTGCCCTGCGATTGGCTGGCAACCAATTCAGGGTGTCCCCTGCCTACTGCCCGAAGTTAGCTGGGATAGGCTCCAGCACCTCCGCGACCCTCGTGAGGAATAAGCGGTATGGAAAATGAATGAATGAATGAATGAAAATGTGGGGGGCCGACTTTGGCTGACGTCCTTTTAGAACAATAGTAGAACAATATATTTAAGCAATATATAACAATATATTTAAGCAAAATTTAGCAAGCCATTCAGTGTGTCACATTTGCTTTATTATTTTTTCAATGAATAATTTCAACAATCTCGCAAACTAGCCTTTGCGGCGTTCTCTTTCGACTCTCGGGCTCTTGCGAAATACTACTGTTGTGAAATTAAACTAGCTTCAAGTTGCTTCAATTTCCCGCTGTGTATCTTCCCTGTAATCTTGTCGTACATGTCAGCGTGTCTTGTTTGGTAATATCGCCTCACATTGAAATCTTTAAAAACAGCGACTGTCTCTTTGCAAATGAGGCAAGGCACAGTTGTTGCATATTTTAGTGAAGAGAGTCCAATTTCCACCTATCCTTGAAGTCAAATTTTTTTTTGTTGATTGTCGCCATTTTAGAAAATTGGAAGTAGAGGGTCACACGGAGTAATGTTGCTTAGGCCTTAAATACCTGCAACATGAAGCAATTATCAGAGAATCCCAAAATTTGAAAAATAAGGTCCTAATGAAACTTTTTTTCAAATTTGTGAAAAGAAAAGTCAAAATGAATATGTGTAATAAGCGCTGTAATATCTATAACCCATGCTAAATCATGTTTTTTTTCTCATGGAACCTGCAGATGCATGTGTCGACTTGCATCCGTCATTTTTTTTTTCCAAAAAGAAACGTCAAAATTCTAAATTAGTCTGAAAATCATGAATTTTAAGTGTATCAAATGTGATACATTTTGCAATAAATTATTAAAGTGCTGCTGCCTTTTAGTGGGTAACTGAGCAGCAGCATTTCGCGTGTAAGCTACTTCATTTGCTGGTTGCACTACTGCTGACCAATTTATTAAGTCTGTGTGCGGGCCAGACGTTATTGATCTTATGACAGAGGCTGGGGGTCGGATGAAATTTGACCACGGGCCGCATTTGGCCCCCGGGCCACACTTTGGACATGTCTGCTTTAGCCTGTTTAGATGAACACAAAGCAGATATCCTGGCAGGAAACTTGTTCAACAGCTCTCAGTCTGTTTTTTTTTTTTTTTTAATAGCAGTTAGGCTTAATAAGCTCAGAATTATCAATTGCTCTTTAAGTCTCTTTAGGCAGAGGGTTCACTTACTTACCCACCCCCAAGGATGCTATCCTCATTAAAATATGAAAATCTATATATGTTTGGGTGATTTTAGTTAAAGCAGACTCTGTTTTTAAATCTGTGTGATTTTGACAAAGATCAGATCATATTTGATGGTGATTTTATGCAGAAATGTTCCGAAATTCCAAAAGGTTGAGATACTTTTTCATACCACTGTACTGTAGATTTTTATATGGTTCTTATTGGAAAAAAAATAGTGCTTCAAAAAAAATTCTCATTTGTCATGTTTAAGGATGGGAATCGAAATCTGATTCCAATTCCGAACCGGTTCCTAGTGTTTCGAGGCCTCGACATCACAATGAAAAAGCCTTAACGATCCCTTTAACGATTCCTAAAGACGCGTATTGCGTCGTGACTGTCTTGTTGTCCAGACGCATCAAACTAGCATGGCGCCAAGAACCACCCGCTCCAAAGCTTGGCTACACTTCACCAGGAAAGAGGGTGAAAATGAAAGGTTACGATGGTTTAGCATGAGCATTGCAGCCGTAAACATAACAATGACAGCACGTAGGTTCAAATGCTCGAAAGTGTGTCTTCACTTCACGAGGAAAAATTACAACAAAACGACTTGCAGTCATTGCAAGGTGGAGATAACTGCATCGGGAGGGAATAGACTGCACTATCCTCACCGAGATAGCTATACAGCTAGCTATACTCCGAAATGACGATACAGAATACGGTATAATTTGCTGACTTTCAACCATCACTTGAAGAGTGAAACTAAAAATAAAAATTTAACAATTTCATCCCCAATAACAAACAGGTTTGCATCAATGTAAATCAGCGATGATTAGCTGTTAATACAGTAATAACAAAACGGTTAGCATGCGTTCGCTAGCATTAGCACATCGTTCAAACCACTACACAACTGGATTTAAGTGTCCGATCGCGAGTGGAAACACAACAACAACAACAAAAAAAGATGATACATACAGGCGTTGCCTCTGTATATATTAACATTAACAAAGAACGTAGGCTCGTAGAAGTGTTTCCTTCTCTCACTAACTCGCTCACTCGCTTGGATGCGGCATTTCTTCTTCGGGTGTAAGCGCGCTCTTCTTCACGTGAGCGCGTTCTTCTTCGCGTGAGGAAGCGCAAGGGCGCCCCCACTTGAGCATGAAAGCACCATAAAAACTAAAAGGTAAGCATTTCAATATACTAGTAAATAATACGCTTTAACAGGGGTCCCCAAACTACGGCCCGCAGGCCAGATACGGCCCGCCCCGACATTTGGTCCGGCCCCCTGAACAATACCAGAGAGCATTTTGAATTTTTATTTTCTTTCTCAATAGTGTTATTTATTTTCTGGCCTTTTTCTGTGAAGAACTCAGAGAGGGTTATTTGGTTATTATCTATTTGATTAATAGTGTTATTATTATTTAATTATATTATTATTTTTATTTTATTAGGGCCCGAGCACTCAGCGTGCGAAGGCCCTATTGTTTTGCAAAGGATTATTATTATTATTATTATTATTCTTCTTTTTTCAGGGCAAATGAAAATGGCCAATTTGGAGGCCTGAACATGCACGAAAAGTCACCAAAATTTGCACATACGTGCGGCTTTGCGTAAATTTCGATAATCTTGTGTCGTTTTGAAAAAATGTCAAAAAATGGCTCAGTGGCGCCCCCTTTACCCTTAAAATTTTCAAAAAGGCCTCTCCTCTCAGGTTTTCAACGTAGAGCAATGAAATTTGGGGAGTAGATACCTTATGCCTAACTGTTCAAAAAAGCCTCTTGCACCCATATTCCAAATCCAACAGGAAATCGGATATTTTGGATCAAATGTGAAATTTTTATCGGTTCACAGTTGGAGTTTACATTTGGAGGCCTGAACATGCACGAAAACTCACCAAAATTTGCACATACATGCAACTTTACGTAAATTTTGATAATCTACAAAAAAATTTAACAAAATGGCTCAGTGGCGCCCCCTTGAAATTTTCAAAAAGGCCTTTCCTATTAGGTTTTTTCAACGTAGAACGATGAAATTTGGCGAGTCGATACATTGTGCAAAACTGCTCCAAAAAGTCTCTTGCACCCATATTCCAAACCCAACAGGAAGCCGGAAATTTTGGATCAAATGTGAAATTTTATCGATTTACATTTGAGACCTTGTCGCTGAAGAAAATAGTTGGATCGTCTTCAAAATTGGTCAGACTATTCAGGAGACATATGAGATCTTAAGTTTTGAAAATGGTGAGTTTTCACTCAAGGGTCTGACCTGGGCGTGGTCCCAAAGTCGGCCATTTTTGGGCAAAATACCAAATTCAGAAAATGATTAAAAACTCCGTGATACAACGTTCAATCTTTTTCATTTCTAGCATGTATATGAGATATCCCAGCCTGAACACGACTGCATTGAAATATTACCCATTAGGCCTGGCGCCCCCTAGTGGGAACAGGAAATGGCCTTCTTTACGAGACAGGCTCCTCCTCCAAGGGAAAAAAATCTATTGACCTCAAACCTGTTTCAGGGGAGCCTCAAGACATGTGTTCAGGTCCCTGATGAAAAATATTGAGGTTTCGTTGAAGCGGAGAGGTCCAAACTGGAAGTGAAAATGACCGTCAACAATTTGTCTCGCCAAAAATTTTGAACAGTCATAACTCGGCAGATATGCAACATATCTGCGCCAAACTTTCCGTGTTTGTTGAGAGTCATACCCTGAAGGTTCTTGTAGGGGTCATTTGCATCAACTCTACAGTGCCAACTAGTGGCGACAGAAAGAAGTTTTAAAAAAGGCCTTTCCTATTGGGTTTTTTCAACATAGAGCAAGGAAATTTGGGGAGTAGATACATTATGCAAAACTGCTCCAAAAAGTCTCTTGCACCCATATTCCAAATCCAACAGGAAATCGGGTATTTTGGATCGAATGTGAAATTTTCATGGGTTCACAGTAAGAGTTTACATTTGGAGGCTTGAATATGCATAAAAACTCACCAAAATTTGCACATACATGCGGCTTTGGATAACGTTCGATAATCTTGCAACGTTACGAAACAATTTAACAAAATGGCTCAGTGGCGCCCCCTTGAAATTTTCAAAAAGGCCTCTCCATTTAGGTTTTTCTAACATAGAGTGATGAAATTTGGAGAGTCAAAACTTTGTGCAAAACTGCTCCAAAAAGTCTCTTGCACACACATTCCAAATCCTACAGGAAATCGGGTATTTTGGATTGAATGTGAACTTTTTATCGATTTACAGTGTGCACATTTTACACCTTGGCACCTAGGGAATTAGTTTGATCATTCTCAAAATTGGTGAGACTGTTCATGAGGCATATGAAATCTTAAGTTATAAAAATGGTGTGTTTTCATTCACGGGCCTGACCTGGGCGGGGCGCCAAATTCTTCCATTTTTTCGCCAAAACACCGAATTCGGAAAATGACTGATAACTCCCTCATACAACGTTCAATCTATTTTAAATCTGGCATGTGTGTGAGGTATACCAGCCTGAGCAGGACTGGATTGAAAATTTACCATTTGTGCCTGGCGCCTCCTAGTGGGAACAGGAAATGCCCTTTTTTACGGGACACACTCCTCCTCTAAAGGGAAAAAATCAATCTACCTCAAACCTGCATAAGGGAAACCTTAAGACCTGTCTTCAGGTGCCTGATGAAAAATATTGAAGTTTCGTTGAAGCGGAGGGGTCCAAACAGGAAAGTGAAAATGACTGTCAACAATTTTTCTCTCCAAAAACTTTGAACAGTCATAACTCGGCAGATATACAAGATATCTGCGCCAAACTTCCCGTGCTTGTTGAGAGTCATACCCTGAAGGGCCTTGTAGGGGTCATTTGCATCAACCCTACAGCGCCAACTAGTGGCGATAGAAAGTCACTCGTTTTTCCAAAACATGTCCAGTTCTTTTCAGGTTGGTCATTGTAGTTTCAAGACCTATTAAAATACTTTTTTACGGCCCATGTCCACGTGTCTCTGTCTGTTGCCGTGACGACCCTTTGTTCGCCATTTAAAGGAAATATATTTTTTTCAGAGACTCAGGGAGCTTATAGAGCCACAATAGTTGGCACACTTGGTCGAATTGGCCCAGTTAGAAGATTAATTTGGTTTTGAATAAGGGCTTGGCTGCACAGCTCAGTAGTGGCTCCTTTTTTGTAGTACTCTCTCCAATAGGGGTTTTTATCTCTTGGGTGTGGGAATGTAAAGAGGCGACTTTCGAGCTTGTTAGGTTCTAATGAGATGATTAGAGAGGAGGATCTGCCACCACCCTGACCTGCACACAGTCTGAGTTGCGTGACGTCCGAGTTGCGCTAGATTGCGAGGGCCCGTTCAGTCCTGCTTGCAGGCCTAGTTTACTTTTGTTCTGTGAAGAATCCAGAAAGGGTTATTTGATTGTGGCTTCCTGAAAAACAATTACAGTGCCTTGCAAAAGTATTCGGCCCCCTTGAATCTTGCAACCTTTCGCCACATTTCAGGCTTCAAACAAAGATATGAAATTTAATTTTTTTGTCAAGAATCAACAACAAGTGGGACACAATCGTGAAGTGGAACAACATTTATTGGATAATTTCTACTTTTTTAACAAATAAAAAACTGAAAAGTGGGGCGTGCAATATTATTCGGCCCCTTTACTTTCAGTGCAGCAAACTCACTCCAGAAGTTCAGTGAGGATCTCTGAATCATCCAATGTTGTCCTAAATGACCGATGATGATAAATAGAATCCACTTGTGTGTAATCAAGTCTCCGTATAAATGCACCTGCTCTGTGATAGTCTCAGGGTTCTGTTTAAAGTGCAGAGAGCATTATGAAAACCAAGGAACACACCAGGCAGGTCCGAGATACTGTTGTGGAGAAGTTTAAAGCCGGATTTGGATACAAAAAGATTTCCCAAGCTTTAAACATCTCAAGGAGCACTGTGCAAGCCATCATATTGAAATGGAAGGAGCATCAGTCCACTGCAAATCTACCAAGACCCGGCCGTCCTTCCAAACTTTCTTCTCAAACAAGGAGAAAACTGATCAGAGATGCAGCCAAGAGGCCCATGATCACTCTGGATGAACTGCAGAGATCTACAGCTGAGGTGGGAGAGTCTGTCCATAGGACAACAATCAGTCGTACACTGCACAAATCTGGCCTTTATGGAAGAGTGGCAAGAAGAAAGCCATTTCTCAAAGAGATCCATAAAAAGTCTCGTTTAAAGTTTGCCACAAACCACCTGGGAGACACAAGTGGAAGAAGGTGCTCTGGTCAGATGAAACCAAAATTGAACTTCTTGGCCACAATGCAAAACGATATGTTTGGCGTAAAAGCAACACAGCTCATCACCCTGAACACACCATCCCCACTGTCAAACATGGTGGTGGCAGCATCATGGTTTGGGCCTGCTTTTCTTCAGCAGGGACAGGGAAGATGGTTAAAATTGACGGGAAGATGGATGCAGCCAAATACAGGAGCATTCTGGAAGAAAACCTGTTGGTATCTGCACAAGACCTGAGACTGGGACGGAGATTTATCTTCCAACAGGACAATGATCCAAAACAAAGCCAAATCTACAATGGAATGGTTCAAAAATAAACGTATCCAGGTGTTAGAATGGCCAGGTCAAAGTCCAGACCTGAATCCAATCGAGAATCTGTGGAAAGAGCTGAAGACTGCTGTTCACAAACACGCTCCATCCAACCTCACTGAGCTCCAGCTGTTTTGCAAGGAAGAATGAGTAAGAATGTCAGTCTCTCGATGTGCAAAACTGATAGAAACATACCCCAAGCGACTTGCAGCTGTAATTGGAGCAAAAGGTGGCGCTACAAAGTATTAACGCAAGGGGGCCGAATAATATTGCACGCCCCACTTTTCAGTTTTTTATTTGTTAAAAAAGTTGAAATTATCCAATAAATTTTGTTTCACTTCACGATTGTGTCCCACTTGTTGTTGATTCTTGACAAAAAATTAAAATTTTATATCTTTATGTTTGAAGCCTGAAATGTGGCGAAAGGTTGCAAGGTTCAAGGGGGCCGAATACTTTTGCAAGGCACTGTATTTTTTACATTTAGGCACTCCTGCAATCGTCACACTTTTTCTGTTACAAACTGACATCAGAGAAGGGAAAAGTTATGTGGCCCTCACAGGAAAAAGTTTGGGGACCCCTGCAAGTTTAACACATATTGCCAACGGCAGAACAACGACCTATATTCCAATATATACCAATATTTTTTTATTTCTATTAGAAAAATGTTTCAGTAAAATGTTACACATTCTTGTGCATTTGCCACTTATTGTCAAAGTTAATATTGAGGCTTTGGGCCTCTTTTGAACTCTTTGTGAGTTTGTAAGGTTGTGACTTCTGATTAAACAAACTCGATGCCAATCAAAACGTTTGTTCTTCTTTTCCCCCAAATTAGAATCGATAAGAGAATCGCTAAAAAGAATCGAATCGTTAAGATAGATCGATAATGGAATCGGAATCGTAAAAATCCCATCAATTCCCATCCCTAGTCATGCTATAAAACAATTTCGCTGCGGCACAATATGGTATGGTCCAAATCCGATTCAGCCCACCACCACCACCACCACAGCTTAAAAAAATCCTAGAGGAAACCTTGCAAGCATATTCCCAAAATTCTCACATCAAAACATTTGACTCAAATGTAGTAATTCCTGGGAGCCGTTCGGACATTTAAAATACATAAATAAAAAAGACATGCTGTATATCCAGTGTTTCAACAACTTTATTTCATTTTAGTTGTGCATTGGTTGTTATAAGACATTGTTATAAATTGAGGGAAAAATACACCATTTATGTAAAAACAACCACCTCTAAATTGGGATTTACATCTGAATACACCTACAGTACGTGTATCGGGGAAGTAGAAGTCAAGGCATGTCAGCAACCTTTGATATTTCTACCAGTGTTGACTTTCATCTTTACATAGATTAGTCAAATCAGCAGCAATTACCTAAAACAACCTCCAGTTAGTTAGATTTTGTTTGAACAAGGCGAGAAAAACATTTTGTTTCCATCCGTATTTATCTTTCACTCACTTTTAATCCTGCATCAGCATGAAGCAGCATCAAATAGGAAGAAAATGAGTGCCACCATAGCACGCAAATCTATTCTTATACTTAGAAACAGTAGAAATATTCAACCGTTAGAGTCATGGCACCCACAAAAAGTAAAAGAAATTAAAGCTGAAATCACGCCAAGACTACCCCTTTAATAAACGGAAGGCAGATGAAAACATTGTTTAATCTACAGTAGGCGCGCCGCATTTATATAACACTTTGGTTGTTTTTCCATTTCAGCACGAGGCTGAAAACTGAGCAATCGCCACTTCGTTGGATTATTGCTACAGATATTTTGTCCTGTACAGCATTTTCTCATTAATGTGACTACTGGGACGTCTTTCCCCTCTCTGACAAATCTCCAGATGATACAGTGCCCTCCATAATTATTGGCACCCCTGGTTAAGATGTGTTTTTTAGCTTCTATTATTTTTTTTTTAATTCAAATAATATGGGACCTTAATGGAAAAAAAGAGAAAAATCCAACCTTCAATACAAGTGCATTTATTCAGTGGGGGAAAAAAATCCCACATAAAAAAATGATGATTTGACATCAAATAATGTGTGTCACAATTATTAGCACCCCTGCTTTTAATACTTTGTACAACCCCCTTTTGCCAACAAAACAAGGTCTGGGGACTGAGATGGCCATGGAAGGAGCTTGATTTTGTGTCTGGTGAACCATTTCTGTGTAGATTTGGCCATATATTTAGGGTCATTGTCATGCTGAAAGACCCAGTGACGACCCATCTTTAGCTTTCGGGCAGAGGGCAACAGATTTTGATTTAAAATGTCCTGGTATTTCAAAGCATTCATGATGCCACGCACCCTATCAAGGTTCCCAGGGCCTTTGGAAGCAAAACAGCCCCACAGAATCACTGACCCACCCCCATACTTCACAGTGGGTATGAGGTGCTTTTCAGCATGCGCATCTTTCGTGGCACACCAGACCCACTTATGCCCCTTTCCCACTGAAACTAGCGGATCAACGCGTGTTTTTTCCAAGCCGATGCAACCCACTAGCAATTGGCTTTTGGCACCTTTTCCATTAACAAAAAAAAAAAAGCCGTGTCTTTTTTTTTCTTTCACTTGTCTAACCCCCCACCCCTTCTCAGCCGTGCGTAAGGTTACGTGACGTCACCATGCTAAGATCAATGTCGGCAAGTGCGACCGAATTCATTCAGTTCAAGGAAGTAAACAATGCAGAGCATTATGGAAGCCTCCTTTCCGTTTGTGTTCTCTGTTTTCATGCTTTTTACTGCCCTCAAAATGGTCGAGGATCAACACTCTGCTTGTGCTGAGGCAACGTAGGCGACGTGAATTCTTCTTCTTCGACTAGCTTTGTTGTTAGCTTCGATGTAACTACGGTTGTAGGGCGTGTTAAATGGGAGGCGACTGGCATGTTGCTATGATGCACCACGTAAGTGCCTACGTCACCACGTAGATTAGGGTGCTGACTGTTGACCCGGGGTTTTGCTTTCACACTGCATGACGATCAGGGCCGAGGTGATTTTAGCGCGGGTCGCTTGGCGGGTTGATTGACACGGGTCGCTGCACCTTTCCCACTGCCACCAAAAGCCGATTGTTAGTGGGTTGACACGGGTTTTTTGGCCAATGGGAAAGGGGTATTAGAGTGTTAGAGAGGCCCTGGGAACCTTGTTAGAGTGCATGGCATCATGAATGCTTTGAAATACCAGGACATTTTAAATCAAAATCTGTTGCCCTCTGCCCGAAAGCTGAAAATGGGTTGTCACTGGGTCTTTTAGCAAGACAATGGCCCTAAACACATGGCCAAATCTACACAGAAATGGTTCACCAGACACAAAATCAAGCTCCTTCCATGACCATCTCAGTCCCCAGACCTTGTTTTGTTGGCAAAAGGGGGTTGTACAAAGTATTAACACCAGGGGTGCTAATAATTGTGACACACATTATTTGATGTCAAATCATCATTTCTTTATGTGGGATTTTTTTTCCCACTGAATAAATGCACTTGTATTGAAGGTTGGATTTTTCTCTTTTTTTCCATTAAGGTCCCATATTATTTGAATAAAAAAAGAAAATAATAGAAGCTAAAAAACACATCTTAACCAGGGGTGCCAATAATTATGGAGGGCACTGTATTTTTGGATTGATAAAGCTTTATAAGAATGAGAGGATGACACGCTGTTTAAAAACGGTCACAGTGTGAACTCGCTATCATTATCCGTGATTTCTCTTCTCCAATGTAATATGTTGTAAAGTAGTGATGTGAATGACCACTGTTTTGGTGCGTCATCATTTTTTTCAATATGTTTGAACATATGTGTCCAATATTTCCGTATCGTGGGTTTAAAAAAAAAACAAAAAAACTTTAAAAACAAAAGGCCCCTCTTCTGTTTTTTTGGTGCTATAAACATGAATTGTGTAGCCACGTGTGGGTGTGCCTCCAAGTTTTCTTCTAATATTGTGGAGTCCACCACTGTTCAAATGCTACATGATCATGTTTCAAATACAGGTAGTCCCCGAGTAACGAACAATTTCCGTTCCTACTCTGGCAACGTGACCCGAATTTCCACGTAAATCGTAATAAAACCTTCAAGTCCCCTGAAATCTTGAAATAACGATCCAAAAAGACCAAAAGTATTGTGTTTTGTTTAATAATGGAGGATACACTGCCCTCTGGCGGCAGCGTTGGGTCTGGCTGGACCGTCGCCTTGTATGACTAAGAAGCACTCAGACGTCTGACATGTATAAAGGATAGCTGTGCTCTGGTTTGGCCCACATAAGGCTGTAAGTTGTTTCAGCTAATATACAGTCATGTGAAAAAATTAGGACACCCTATGGAAGCCTGTGCGTTTTCTAACATATTTGGTCATATGTATATTTAATATCCATTTTAACAATCTTGAGAGAGTCAAGTAATAGAACTAAACAATTAAAACTGAAAAAAAAAAATTTTTTTTTAATAAACTTTCTGTGAAATGAAATTTTTTGTTGAGTGATAAATTAGGACACCCCCACATTCAATCCCACTTAAAATGGCTAAAATCACACAGGGGTATCACATCAGGTGCACATGATTAGAACATCATTACCTAGTGTTTTGAAGGAGGCTTGCCTTATTCAAACCTCACATTTAGTTTGATGTGCCCCTGACTATTGAAGTGAGAGAAAACACCATGGTGAGTTCAAAGGAGCTGTTTGAGGCCTTCAGAAAGAAGATTGTAGACATTTATGAGTCTCTCAAAAGAATATAAAATCAGCCATTCCTCTGTCCGAAACATAGTCTACAAGTGGAGGACATTCAAAACTACTGCCAACATGCCCAGGTCTGGAGGTCTAAGCAAGTTCACCCCGAGAGCAGACAGCAAAATGCTAGAAGAAGCCTCCAAAAACCCTAAAATGTCATCAGTTGACCTACAGCAGGCTCTTGCTACTATTGACATGAAAGCGTATGCCTCTACAATCAGAAAGAAACTTCACAAGTTCAACCTTCATTGGAGGTGTGCAAGGAGGAAACCTTTGCTCTCCAAGAAGAACATGAAGGCCAGATGGAAGTTTGCCAGACTAAATGTAGACAAAGACCGGGACTTTAGGAATAATGTCCTTTGGACAGATGAATGTAAAATTGAATTATTTGGACACTAGAACAGAGGACATGTTTGGCGTAAATCCAATACAGCATTCCAGGAAAAGAACCTCATAACAACTGTGAAGCATGGAGGTGGAAGTGTCATGGTTTGGGGATGCTTTCCTGCAGCAGGACCTGGCCAGCTCACCATCAGATTCCACTGTAATTTCTATCCTGTATCGGAGGGTGCTTGAGGAACATGTGAGATCATCTGTGACTAAAATAAAGCTGAAGTGAAACTGAACCTAGCAAAATGATAATAACCCAAAACATACCAGTAAATCCACCAAGGACTGGCTGAAAAAGAAGAAAGTCCTGGAATGGCTGAGTCAAAGCCCAGATCTTAATCTCATTGGGATGCTGTGGGGTGACTTGAAACAGGCTGTACATGCAAGAAACCCCTCAAACATCTCACAGCTGAAAGTATTCTGCGTTGAGGAGTGGGGCAAACTTTCTTCAGACCGATGTCAAAGACTGGTAGATGGCTACAAAAAGCTTCTCACTGAAATTATTTCAGCTAAAGGGGGTAACACTAGCTATTAGGTGGTAGGGTGTCCTAACTTTTTCCTCAGTTATAATATGCATGTTTGTTGATATATTTGGTTTAATGAGTAAAACAATGTTAATTTTTTGTTGTTTTCCTCCAATTCAATCACTTTCTTTTCCAGAGATAAAAAAACAACAACAAGATCAGACATTGATATGTGAACATTTCTTCATGAAGAACTGAATATTTCATGGGGTGTCCTAATTTTTTTCACATGACTGTATGTGTGTTACAGTTTTACAAATTATCAAACTGGCGGATGAGACTCCAGTGTCGTAAAGTCGAAATCATGTAAGTCAAGTACATCGTAACTACCTGTATTTTGTTTAATAATGGAGGATACACTGCCCTCTGGTGGCAGCATTGGGTCTGGCTGGACAGTCGCCTTGTATGACTGAGGAGCAGACTCGTCTGACATGGACAAAGAACAGCTGTGCCCACAAAAGGCTGTAAGTTGTTTCAGCTAATATATGTTTGTGTATGCATTTGTATTTATGTTTAGAGATACGGTAGTTTATAAAGTAATGTGTGAGCAATTAGCTATGAGAATTGTAAACACATTAGCATTTGTAGCATTTAAGAAAGTGGACTTTTGTTAGGAAAATTAGACAAATTTAATTAACAAATTTTACATATTGATCAGATTAGATAGACATTTGAACCCCAACTGTTTTGTGTGAAGAGTTATTTTTAAAATGTATGTTGTTGCCGAAAATAGCTAGAATAACATTTTTGTTTTTTGGTTAAAAGGCCAAAAGTTTACCACCGAAAAGTGTGAAGAACCTTAGTCCTCTTTTGATGACGTCATCAAAACACAGCGACACAGTTAACAGTAGCTGACATTGAGGTATCTAAGAAAAAAAAAAAAAATCACACTTGTATTATGTTTAATGATGGAGGATACTGCCCTCTGGTGGCAGCGTTGGGTCAGGCTGGACTGTCGCCTTGAATGACTGAGGAGCAGACTCGTCTGACATGGATAAAGGACACCTGGCTCTAGTTTGGCCCATGTAAGGCTGTAAGTTGTTTCAGCTAATATATGTTTGTGTATGCATTTGTAATTAAGTTTAGAGCTAGTTTGTGGAGTTATGTGTGAGCGATTTGCTATGGGTATTGTAAATGCGTTAGCATTCGTAGCATTTAAGATTGCGGACTTTATTTTTTAGGAAAATTAGACAAATTTAATCAACTAAATTTATATATTGATCAGACCAGATGGATGTTTGAACACCTATTGTTCTGTATCAAGAGTTATTTTTAAAATGTATGTTGTTGCCGAAAATAGCTAACATGTCGGCAGTTCGGAAGTATTTTAAGCTATCAAACAAAATAGAAATTATTGAATCACACCTGTAATTTGTTTAATGATGGAAGACACACTGCCCTCTGGTGGCAGCAATGGATCTGGCTGGACTGTCGCCTTGAATGACTGAGGAGCAGATTCGTCTGACATGGACAAAGGACACCTGGCTCTGGTTTGGCCCATGTAAGTTGTTTCGGCTAATATATGTTTGTGTATGCATTTGTAATTAAGTTTAGAGCTAGTTTGTGGAGTTATGTGTGAGCGATTTGCTATGGGTATTGTAAATGCGTTAGCATTCGTAGCATTTAAGATTGCGGACTTTTTTTTTTAAAGAAAATTAGACAAATTTAATCAACTAAATTTATATATAGATCAGACCAGATGGATGTTTGAACACCAATTGTTCTGTATCAAGATTTAATGTATGTTGTTGCCGAAAATAGCTAAAATTGCATTTTCGTTTTTTGGTTAAAAGGCCGAAAGTTTACCACCGAAAAGTGTGAAGAACCTTAGTCCTCTTGTGATGTCGTCATCAAAACACAGCGACACAGTTAACACTGGCTGACACTGAGGTATCAAAGAAAAAAGAAATTATTAAATCACACTTGTATTTTGTTTAATGATGGAGGATACACTGCCCTCTGGTGGCAGCGTTGGGTCTGGCTGGACTGTCGCCTTGAATGACTGAGGAGCAGACCATTCTGACATGGATAAAGGACACCTGGCTCTGGTTTGGCCCATGTAAGGCTGTAAGTTGTTTCAGCTAGTATATGTTTGTGTATGCATTTTTAATAATAATGTTTAATGTAAGTAAAGAGCTTCAAAAATCAAAATTGCCTTTTTTGCAGTCTGTCAAGCATAACAACTTCAATGGAGACAAAATGGCCGGAAGTCGAAATCACGTGAGTACGTCGTAAACCGGGGACTACCTGTATGCTGTACAGATAACTTAATTCTCATATGACTTTATATACAGTATCATTTTCCTATCACAAAAATATTCACACAAATAGACCAGACGGAACAGAGTACCTCTAGCCTCGAAATCTACATTCCTACAATTGATTACAAAAAAATACTTTTTTTTTTCTTCAAAGCTTGTCATTAGATCCGTAGTGCACAAACCAGTCATTTAAAGGCAAAAGACCGAGGGTACCTTCAAAAGCTGATCTCAGATCATTATACAACCATTGTGGATGACACATTGGAACTGTAGTGAGCGTGGAGCAAAGACCTTCTGCTAACTGCACAGCGGTGCTCAACAGGAACCAGCCCTGTTCTTTTCTACATGTAAACCTTACAGAGGCTCACACAGTGTCAATGGGATGAGCTAAACTACCAACTCACCACTGAAGAGGCTCAGAAGCAAGTGGATCTATGTTGTGTTAGTACTGAATGATGAATGTTGTCACTGGAAGCAGTTAGCTAGGATGCGCTATGTGATGCTGCACGAGAGCACCAAAGGACGAGAGACCACATTTCCTGTCGACAGGAACACAAAGATAGTTCTAGCATCACTTCATGCACAGTCAGTAGTACTATTTCAGGTATGAGAAGCCCGATATGGATGTATTTCAACATAATATTCAGTGTATGAATGTGCTAACTAGTGCGGCGATTTGTCCAATCTGAAGCGTGAATTGCATTCAAATTCTGTTCTTCATACCAATATGAGAATTTAGAGCTTACCGTAATTTTCACACTATAAGGCACACCTGAATATAAGCCGCAGCCCATTATTTTTTTGACACGAAAACGGCATTTGTTCATAGATAAGCCGAACTGGACTATAAGCCGCAGCTGTCCTCACTGTATTATGGGATATTTACATCAAAAGATATTAACCATTAACGCTTTATTTGACTGTCAGAAGACCAAATGAACCACCATGATGCTTTGAACCAATTGTCTGCAAAGCTTCATTGCTTCAAGAAGCTTCATTTGCTTCCTCGGGGGAGACAGTCAACCTCTGCTGCCATCTGCTGTCAACACTGTTGTCGCCCAACATGCCTCCTAGCATGCATTGCAGTGCTACAGATATAAATAACAAGCAAAAGTCCTTTTCTTTGCTGATTATTTCTTCCAGTTGTTTCATTAATTGCTAGTTATGGTATTTGGTAATACTTCATTTGACAGTGGCGCCATAAGACTGTCATTAGACAATCATTATTAGGACATGACACTGTCATGTGCATTAATGAATGCTTATAACAGATGTCATTTAGTGTTATCTGGCAAATTATCTCACTTTTGAATGGATGTAAAAGATCCGAGCTGGACATAAATGGACTTAGTGACATAATTGGCCGGATGACACTTAATTACATCTGTCATAAGCATTCAGTAATGCCCATGATAGTGTCATGTCATAATTATGACGGTCTTATGACAGTCTTATGATGCCTCTGTCAAATAAAGTGTTACCAAATACCATAACAGGTCATTAAGGAAAGAACTGGAACAGTAACTGAATAAATAATTAGCACAAAACATGAATTTTGATCGTTATTCACCGTACATCTGTAGCGGTGCAATGCATGCTAGGACACATGAGTTGCCTATTAACCCAAATAAATCAACAAATAAGCCACAGGATTCAAAATGAAGGAAAAAAGTAGCTGCTTTTAGTCCGAAAATTACGGTACTAAAAAACAAACATAAAAATGATTGATTAAATAGGGTTCCCGCAGGTCATTAAAAAGTCTTAAAATGTCTTAAATTTAAAATCTAGATCATCAAGGCCATAAATTGCCTTAATTTTAATGGAAAATACCAGAGTTGCTTCCAAAATCTTCCATTAACGCTGCAACGATTAAACGATTAACTCGAGTAATTTGATTAGGAAAAAAGCTTCAAATTAAATTTTGCTGCTTCGAGTATTCGTTTAATTAAGAGTGGTTGTAATGGTCTGTTTTGAAAGTGTTTACAATTAGTTTTATTGATTTGGGTGGATACACTGCCCTCTTGAGGCAACAGTGAATATGACGTAACTCATTTAACATAGCTGAATCCTGATGCTCTCTGTTAAGACCAACATAAAGTAAGCTTTTGTTTGAGCAAATATGCATTGGTAATTTAGTTTATTGGTATATTTAGCCATTTTTTGTTGGAACATGTGTTTGAACAATTTGTTATGAGCATTGTAAATTTTTTTTTTTTTTTTAAGTTAGCATTTTATAGCATTTAAACTAGCGGACTTTTGCTATGCAAGTTAGCCAATTGTTCATTTGTTGTACTTAGATCATTTTTTTTTTAGATACCGTTTGAGGCTAAGCTCAAGTATTTTAATTTATTTTTAAATAAAAGTGCAATTCTGCATAGTTTGAAGAAAAACTGTGGAAATTTTTTTTTTTGTATTCGCATTTAATGCTCGTTTGAAAGTGCAATTTTAGCAAGCTTTTTGTTGTACATCTACTAAAATTTATTCTGCAACGCATTAAATGTTCCTAATCCGATGACTCGATTACTCGAACTAACTAGCTGATGGATTAATCAATTACTAAACTAATCGATAGCAGCAGCGCTAGCCTAGAATCAATTATCATGTTCCTTCTTAAATTAATTTTGACTGGATTGGACGTCCAGCGCCATCAATGGCACCGAAACTAGAGAATCCACAGCCACTCTTTTGTGGGTATTTTAAAGTGGTCACTTCCGGTTCCGTTTGAAGTGGGAGGGTTGTCAGCTAATATGTTCTTTGGCTGCCACCACGTCAACAACAAAACATTCAAAGAGAAAGTAAAATCTCTATCGCACCTTTCTTACTCTGTCACGTTAGTCACGTGGTGCTTTCAGGTACAGCAGCCAAAACACGTCCGTCACATTACTACCCGATTCGTTACATTATTACAGGAATGATTATTATTCCGATTTTTACTTATAATTTATTTGTTTTTCTATGTGTAATTGCCATTTGTAATAGTACCAGCAGTATTAATTAAGATTAAGTGTATGTTTTTGGGCTGTGGAAGGAATTAATGGAATTATTATGTATTCTTATGGGAAAATTCTGCTTGACTTACAAACAAGGTCCTGGATTGAATTAACTTTGTATGTAGAGGTACCACTCTATCTTGTTTAGAATGTCAATCTCAATTCATTAACTATCCTGAAAAGTGCACTGTTAAAACACCTAAATCAGATGAGTTAAATTGTGATGTCACAACTCCAACAGCTTTACACATCTAAAAAATGGGAGAGGAAGCCATCCATCTTATTTTCCATCTGTAAAGCAGTGGGTGTACAATTGGAGGTACAAATTGTTACAAGTGCGTGTGTCACATTCACCACCTTCTGCTCACAAAGCTCCACATAGTGCTCACAAGCCTGCTTCACCAGACTGCAGAAGGAGCTGAGGCGGAGGAGTCTCCTGAGGTCCTTATGCGGGTGGAAGTGTTCGGTGTTAGAATATATTGGGGCACATTGTCCAGTCCTGTCTCTCCTTGGCCTCCCAGTAGCCCCCTTTGTACACAAAGTTTGTCTCTCCGGTGACCGAGTCCCTCCTCTGATGAAACCACAGCGGCTGGTAGCCTTCGTATTCGCGACCTGCCGAAATTTTTTTGCAGCGTGTTACGTGGTTGTTGTCACAGAGTTGAAGCCACACTTGCAGGCAATGACTTCCATACATACACTTATGTATACGAGAAGCAATCAATCGCTGTGTGCTGCATTTGGGAATGCTCCAAATGTGAACCAGCTTCATGTTGCAGTGAACGGTTTGAATGGAATTAATGTGTGCCGAAAAAGAATGTAAGTAACACCGGTGAAGACAATTTTTGTTGTTTGAGGTATAACGGCTGTTTTTAACTATTTTTCTCTATCCCATCAAGTTTTTCAACTATACAAACTCTGTTCTTAACAATACAAAAAACTTAAGATATGTGCACGGAGCCCTTATTTCCATGTCTCCCTCCTTTAAAACACCTAAATTAAATAATCAGCTCATCAGTAAGCTCTGCAGGAGCCGGATAACGATCCTGATTATTTGAGTCAGGTGTGTTGGAGGAGGGAGACATGGAAAACAAGCTGGATAGGGGCCCTCGAGGACCGGAGTTGGCTACCTCTCCCCTAAAGGGACATTGAAAAAACAAAAATGAATTTAAATCATCTGGTGCGCAGCACATAGTATGTGGTGCGCACTAGAAACTATCTGGTCCACAGCAGATAGTATGTGGTGTGGACTAGAAAAACTATCTGGTGCGCAGCAGATAGTATGTGGTGCGCACTAGAAACTATCTGGTGCGCAGCAGATAGTATCTGGTGCGCACCAGATAGTATTTGATGCGCACTAGAAACTATCTGGTGCGCACCATATAGTAGGTGGTGCGCATTAGGGACTGGTGCACACAAGAGTATGTCATAGCACTAGAAATTATCTGGTGCGCATCATATAGTATGTGGTGCACACTGGAAACTATCTGGTACGCACATG
Source organism: Corythoichthys intestinalis (assembly GCF_030265065.1). Lineage (NCBI taxonomy): Eukaryota > Metazoa > Chordata > Actinopteri > Syngnathiformes > Syngnathidae > Corythoichthys > Corythoichthys intestinalis. The sequence continues at coordinate 60,538,185 of NC_080397.1, read as the reverse complement.
AAAAAATCTGGTGCACACCATATAGTATGTGGTGCACATGAGAAACTGGTTCGCACCAGATAGTATGTGGTGCACACCATATAGTATTTGATGCGCACTAGAAACTATCTGATGTGCACCAGATAATATTTGATGCGCACTAGAAACTATCTGGTGCACACCATATAGTAGGTGGTGTGCATTAGGGACTGGTGCCACAAGATAATAATGTCATTGCACTAGAAACTGGTGTCATTGCACTGGAAATCTGGTGCGCGTCATATAATATGTGGTGCACACTGGAAACTATCTGGTACGCACATGAAAAAATCTGGTGCGCACCATATAGTATGTGGTGCACATGAGAAACTGGTTCGCAGCAGACAGTATGTGGTGCACACCAGATAGTATATAATGCGCCCTAGAAAACTATCTGGTGCGCACCATATAGTATGTGGTGCGCATTAGAAACTGGTGCCCACCAGAGTGTCATAGCACTAGAAACTATCTGGGGTGCACCATATATATGTGGTGCGCACAAGAGTATGTCATAGTACTAGAAACTATCTGGTGCGCACCATATAAATGTGGTGCACATGAGAAACTGTTTCACACCAGATAGTATGTAGTGCACACCAGATAGTATATGATGCGCACTAGAAAACTATCTGGTGCGCACCATATAGTATGTGGTGCGCATTAGAAACTGGTGCCCACCAGAGTATGTCGTAGCACTAGAAACTATCTGGTGCGCACCATATTGTATGTTGTGCACAAGACAAAATCAGGTGTGCACCGGATATTATGTGGTGCACACCACATAGTATATGATGTGCACTAGAAACTATCCGTTGTGCACCATATAGTATGTGGTGCACATTAGAAACTATCTGGTACGCATATGGAACAATCTGGTACGCATATGGAACAATCTGGTACGCATATGGAACAATCTGATGCGCACCATATAGTATGTGGTGCGCATTAGAAACTGATGTGCACAGAGTATGTCGTAGCACTATAAACTGTCTGGTGTGCACCATATAGTCTCGTGCTCACTAGAAACTATCTGGTGCTCACCATATAGTATGTGGTGCACACTGGAAACTATCTGGTACGCACATGAAACAAACTGGTGCGCACCATAAAGTATGTGGTGCACATTAGAAATTGGTGCGCACCAGAGTATGTCGACTCATAGCTCTAGAAACTATCTGATGCGCACAAGATAGTTTCTAGTGCTACGACAGTTTCTAGTCGCACCAAATTTAGCACCACATACTATCTGGTGTGCACCACATACTATCTAGTGCACACCAGAAACTGGTTCGCACCAGATAGTATGTGGTGCACACCAGATAGTATATGATTTGCACTACAAACTATCTGGTGTGCACCATATAGTATGTGGTGCACATTAGTAACTGGTGCACACCAGAATATGTCATAGCACTAGAAACTATCTGGTGCGCATCATATAGTATGTGGTGCACACTGGAAACTCTGGTACGCACATGAAAAAAATCTGGTGTGCACCATATAGTATGTGGTGCACATGAGAAACTGGTTCGCACCAGATAGTATGTGGTGCACACCAGATAGTATATGATGCGCATTAGAAACTATTTGGTGCACATTAGAAACTATCTGGTGCACATTCGAAACTGGTGCGCACCAGAGTATGTCGACTCATAGCTCTAGAAACTATCTGGGGCGCACCAGATAGTATGTGGTGCACACTGGAAACTCTGGTACGCACATGAAAAAAATCTGGTGAGCACCATATAGTATGTGGTGCACATGAGAAACTGTTTCGCACCAGATAGTATGTGGTGCACACATGATAGTATATGATGCGCATTAGAAACTATCTGGTGTGTACCATAAAGTATGTGGTGCGCATTTGGAACTGGTGAGCACAGAGTATGTCGCAGCACTATAAACTGTCTGTCTCATGCTCACTAGAACCTATCTGGTGCGCACCATATAGTATATGGTGCACATTGGAAACTATCTGGTACGCACATGATACAAACTGATGCGCACCATAAAGTACGTGGTGCACATTAGAAATTGGTGTGCACCAGAGTATGTCGACTCATAGCTCTAGAAACTATTTGGTGCGCACCAGATAGTTTCTAGTGCTACGACATAGTTTCTAGTCGCACCAAATTTAGCACCACATATACTATCTGGTGTGCACCAGATAGTTTACTGTTCCGATGCGTGCCTGCAGTTTGTAGATTATAAAAGGGAACTTTCTGGTGCGCACCAGAAAGTTTCTAGTGCGCACCACATAGTTTCTGATGCACACCGCATACTTTGTGGCGACAGATCGTTTCTGCTTACCACCAATTTAGCACCACATACCATCTAGTGCGCACCACATACTATCTAGTGCGCACCAGATTGTTTATTGTTCCGACGCGCGCCTGCAGTTTGTGGCTTACAAAAGGGAAGTTTCTGGTGCGCACCACATAGTTTCTGGTGCGCACCACATCCTACATGGTGCGCACCTGGTTGTTTAAATTTATTTTATTTCTGTCGATGTCCTTTTAGGGGCTCCATAGCTGACCGACCTAAACCAATAAAACTTATTTTAAATCAAGTTTTTTCCCAGTGTAATGAAGTTTTGACGCTGCACCAGCAATCTCCTACAGCTCTTTTCAAGGCAAAGAAAAACCACGCACACACTGACGCAACCTTAAAGAAATATTACGCTTAGCTTGCTCACACAGTTGACTTGACTAGATTTAAAATATAGAAATTCAAATACAAGTTGAGGACAGTTTGACATGAAATTTTCACATGGATCTAGGAAAAAAAAAACAACTTTTTCCCCCGATTCATTTGTCTGAAGTAGACATGAAGGCATCATGCAGGTCCAACAATGACAGAAAATAAACACACACAAGATGTCAATGTTGTGTGCACGTTAACAGAGTAGCCCCCACTCACCAGATTCATTATCACATTCTGATCAACGGTAGAGCGAGTGGAAAAAAGACAAGTCATGGATACATCAATACAATCTACCCACATAGATCACACACAAAGGAGCGATAATTGTATGTAGCAGTGGTGTTAAACTCAGCTGCAATTATCTGAGATGAATGCTCTCAGGTAACCAAACAGGGCAAACTGATTAACTATTCGTTCTTTGATTGTGCAGACCGATAATGACATGTCTGGTTAGTACTGAACAAACCATACTTGCCATACAGTAGTATGAAAAAGTATCTCAACCTTTTGGAATTTCTCACATTTCTGCATAAAATAATTATCAAATGTGATCTGATCTTTGTCAAAATCACACAGATGAAAAAACAGTATCTGCTTTAACTAAAACCACACAAACATTTATAGGTTTTCATATTTTAATGAGGATGGTATGCAAACAATGACAGAAGGTGAGGGAAATACGTAAGTGAACCATCACCTTTAATATTTTGTGCCCCCCCCCTTTGGCAGCAATAACTTCAACCAGATGCTTCCTGTAGCTGCAAATCAGTTTGTCACATTGATCAGGACTAATCTTGGACCATTCTTCTCTACAAAACTGCTGTACTTCAGTCAGATTCCGGGGATGTCTGGCATGAATCACTGTCTTTAGGTCATGCCACAGCATCTCAATAGGGTTCAAGTCTGGCCACTCCAGAACATTTTGTGCTTCTGAAACCATTCTGAAGTTGATTTACTTCTGTGTTTTGGATCATTGTCTTGTTGCAGTATCCATCCTCTATTGGGCCTTAACCTGCCTCAGGTTTTCCTGCAAAACATCCTGATAAGCTTTTGAATTCATTCTTCCATTAATGATTGCAAGTTGTCCAGGCCCTGAGGCTGCAAAACAGCCCCAAATCATCATGCTCCCTCCACCATGCTTCACGGTGGGGATGAGGTGTTGATGTTGGTGAGCTGTTCTATTTTTCCTCCACACATGACGTTGTGTGTTACTCCCAAACAATTCAACTTTGGTTTCATCAGTCCACAAAATATTTTTGCCAAAACTTCTGTGGAGTGTCCAAGTGCGTTTTTTCGAACATTAAACGAGCAACGATCTTTAAAAATTTTATTTTTTTTTTTATATACAGCAGTGGCTTCCTTTGTGGGGTCCTCTCATAAACACCATTCTTGGCCATAGTTTTACATATAGTTGATGTGTGTGCATAGAGAAATCACTGGAAGAGTCCAATATCTAAGTCTTTAGCAGACACTCTGGGGTTCTTTTTTACTTATCTGAGTATTCTGCGCTGAACTTTTGGCACCGTCTTTGGTAGACGGACACTCCTTGGGAGAGAAGCAACAGTGCCAAACTCCCTCCATTTGTAAAAAACTTCCAGAAAACATCCTGACTTTTAGAGATGGTTTTGTACCCTTTCCCAGCTTTATACAAATCAACAATCCTTGATCGAGCCATGATGCACATCAGACAATGCTTCTCATCAAGACATTTCTTACCAGGTGTGTGTTTTATAGTGGGCAGGGCAGCTTAAAACCATTCATCAGTGATTGGACACACACCTGACTTACAATGTTTGGTAAAAATTGGTTTCAATTGCTCTTTAATTCTCCTTAGGCAGAGGGTTCACTTACTTATTTTCCCCGCTTCTGTCATTATTTTCATGCTATCCTCATTAAAATATGAAAACCTATAAATGTCTGGGTTCAAGCAGACACTGTATTTTCATCTGTGTTATTTTGACAAAGATCAGATCACATTTGATGGTGATTTTGTGCAGAAATGTGAGAAATTCCAAAAGGTTCAGATACTTTTTCATACCACTGTAAGTGCACCACCACAACTATGAGCATGAAGGCAATAAAACCTGACAATGGTGTATTGAACAAACCTTCATCCAGAGCATCTGAGGCCTCCGCTTCTCTCCTCCTCCTCACGGCTCTCTGCTTCTCTTCTAACCTTTGCTTCTCTGAGTTGGCTTCATCCCATTGACCTTCTTCCATCAGCCGCTGGTCCGGTCTCAGACGGCTGTCGGTCAGACAGACTCCGTCGTCCGGCTCGTTCAGGGTCAGCGCCAGCGCTGAGAAGTAGTACATGTTCTCAGCATTCTCTCTGATTGGAAATAGCAAAATTACACACCAAAAGTTAAGATTCAGCGAACCGCATGCAGGTTTTAATGAGGCTCCTGAGACAGGCCCTTACGGAAGCGGATACTTCTTCCATAAAAGTTTGGGAGGCAAGGTCTGGTAGATGGTCTTCTGCTTGCCTTCTGATCCACTACCGCCTCGACTGCTCTGAATGATCTTGGCACTCTCGATTTTCTCATCCCATGTTCCTGACAGGATGTAATGAGCCTGGCCTCCAGTGTCAGCCACTACACCTGTCACCTGGATGGACAAAAATCCAATTTAAGTCAATTACACTCGACTAGCATTAGGTACACAAGTTCTAATAGTGTTTTTCAACCGGTGTGCCGTGTTTTTTTCTTTTCTTTATGTTGTCGGGCGTAGTTGCAGTAGGAAGAAAGGAGTAGATAGAAGGTTTCGGTCGTGTGCAGATGAGCGAGGTAATGCTCGTGTCGCGTTCAAGAACTGCTCGGATTTCTAGCCATCAGCCACCTTAATGTCCATGACAATGTGGACCCCAGCAGTTCTATTTTACATAATTTGACTCGTCAAGTGTCGCTATACACAAAAGTGTCCTTTCCATTTTTATCAATATGTCACGATGGTCAGTCCTCCCCTTGTGTATAATTCCAACACATTTTGAAATGTTTACCGGAAGTACGTTCGCCAAGCCGCTAACCGTAAGCTTTACACTCCATAAAAAAAGTGCACTTCTCTTTGTCTTTCATTTGGTGTCAGTAACAGATTTTTTTCTTAGTTTCGTTTGCAAATGCTGTAAACCAGCGAGTTTTCATGTTTGAAGTGTCACCTTTTAACCGCAAGTTTGCAGTTTGGAGAAGACTGCCAATGTTTTATAGCAGCCAAAAGTGGTTTGTATGTTGTATTTCCCCCCCAGTTAGCCTCAATATAGCAATGCTAACCTTTTACAGAATTTATTATAGATGCGTTGCCTTATTTTGTATGTCTTAACTTTAATTCTACGGTGTGTTGATGACCAATAACCATCTGTGAAAGGAACAGGAGACTCATAGGCCATCAAAACGCACGTGTATGTAACCCACGTTACTATGATAGAGAACATTGAACATGATTCATATGGAAATTTAGTGAGCTAGGAATTATAATAAGAAATATCAACTCAAACAAAAGTTGTTGACATAAAATTAGTGAAGGAAAAAATAGGTTATTAGAAAAAAATAATCTTTTAAATTAATTACTTTTTAAAAGGCAACGACCTACAAGCCAATGGGAAATCGCGATATTACTCGCCCTTAACCAATGAGCGAGCACGTTCTAGGCCAATGGTAGGATGACTGGAGCGAACCGGTCTTTCCTCCTGTTTTTTTCCCCTTGTCATCGCGAGTGAGTGAAACCGCAGCTTCTTTGGGTTGTCAGACAGTTACAAACATACGGTGAAAAAAAAAAAACCTGGATTCAACTGCAGTCTTTGTGCGTCCTTGGAATTGTAAGTAAAATCGATTGTATCGCCACTAATTTAGTGGGGTCACATTACTGTTAATGTCATTTTTGTTACGTCATTGCCGCAAACGGCCGTTAGGAGGGCAGCTTGTGACAGCGCAGCTTGGCCAACCGTTAACTGCGTGCCGCCATCAGCTTGTTCTAGTGAGTGTTTTATATGACATGTTATAAAGCAAAAGGATGAATATTATTGTTAATTTAATGTTTGCTGCGTCATCATCACAAACTGGCTGTTAGGAAGGCAGTTTGTGACAGCGCAGATTAGCTAACAACCGTTAGCTTCGTGCCCTCATCACCTTATTCTGGTGAGTGTTTTATATGACCTGTTAAGAAGAAAAAAGATGAATTTGAAGCATGATGTTAATATTACCTTGGCCTGTTTAGGCCGGGTCTTTTATGCGGGAGTCGCTTTTCTTTCATTGAGGACATATTTTTTCCCCTTTATTTTTCCGCTCTCGACCTGTCGAGTCACAGGAGTGGTTGTCGAAGGGGAGATCGGTGGCAAGCTAACCCAATTTTCGTACCTGAACTGGACACCTTTTTTTGTTTCAGCTGGGAATTTGGTAGGAACATTCCATAATATTCAACAGTGATTCACATGTGAGCTCGCATAGCGTTTTAGGACTGTAATAAGACGTTAAAGAAAAAAAAAAAAAAAAACACTAAGTGCACTTAGTAAAGTTAGGGTGGTTTAAGTAACAGTTTTTCGATTAATTGATTTGTTTTATGCATTTAAATTGCTTTCTTGCTTTTCAGTGTACATACTGTAAATAGTTTAATATTGTTGTTTTTTTATTACACACAAAAACCCCCACATTTATCTTTGTCTTGAGTTTTATTTGCTTCTGCCGGGTGCACGCCGTCTCCTGTGAGTCGGGTCTAGCTTCTGATGCACTGGTCCAATAAGTTAACAAATTATAATCAGACATCATAAAGTTGTACAAAGCAAACTTTGACACTTGTTAACATGTACACGCACGCACAGTTGCGGTCGTGAAAATTAGCGCCCTCATTTTTATTTACTGTGCGATAAATGGACTCATTGCATATCGCAAAAGTCTTAGTTACATACATCATAAATTTTAAGACCCAGATATGAAAATTCAATATGTTTTCAAGACTTTTTAAGGTATTGTATAATTTCCAAAGTCATAAATTCAATGCTTTTAAGACTTTTTAAGACCCCACGGGAACAATGAAATATTATTAAGCTTCAAAATGTTTCGTTGAGCATGTTTGGTTGTCAATGGGACATCATTATTACAATTTTTTTGTTTTGGTCCATAACATTGATTAGTGGTTGGACAGTGGAGAAAACAACAGTTTGGACATGAAGGTAATGGTGCCCTGAAAAAAGGGACGCAACCAGGCCATTGTGAACAATTTTTTCATGTAAATTCGGAGAAAATAGGCCCAGGTGTTAAAGGGTTAAAGAAACATAAAACAGACCGGTGTCAGCAAGGGAAGCAGAAAGGAGGATTTACCTTCCGAGCAACATCCCTGGAGAAATAACTGTAGGGAGAAAATTTGAGTTGACAGGTCTCTTTGGTCCTGTGATTCACTATCTCGATGTCACCTGACTGCACACAAACAAAGAGTAAGATGACATTAACAAAACATAAGAGTAACATGCACAGAAAAAGATTATGAATGAAACTGTTTAGTCTGCAGATTTCCATTCTATTATTTTATTCATTTGTTTTTAAATTACACACAGGTTCTCCTTGTTTCTTTGTTTGACAGATATAGGTACAGTTGTGGTCAAAAGTTTACATACTGTACATTTGTGAAGAACATAATGTCATGGCTCTCTTGAGTTTCCAGTTATTTCTACAACTCTGATTTTTCTCTGATAGAATGATTGGAACAGATACTTCTTTGTCACAAAAAACATTCATGAAGTTTGGTTCTTTTATGACTAAATCTGCTGGGTCAAAAATATACATACAGCAGCGCTAATATTTGCTAACATGTCCCTTGGCCATTTTCACTTCAATTAGGCGCTTTTGGTAGCCATCCACAAGCTTCTGGCAAGCTTCTGGTTGAATCTTTGACCACTCCTCTTGACAGAATTGGTGCAGTTCAGTTAAATTTGATGGCTTTCTGACATGGACTTGTTTCTTTAGCATTTTCCACAAGTTCTCAATGGGGTTTTGGGAAGGCCATTCGAAAACCTTAATTCTAGCCTGATTACCACTTTTGATGTGTGTTTGGGGTCATTGTCCTGTTGGAACACCCAACTGCGCCCAAGACCCAATCTTCGGGCTGATGACGTTAGGTTATCTTGAAGAATTTGAAGGTAATCCTCCTTCTTCATTATCCCATTTACTCTCTGTAAAGCACCAGCTCCATTGGCAGCGAAACAGCCCCACAGCATAATACTACCACCACCGTGCTTGATGGTAGGCATGGTGTACTTGGGGTTAAAAGCCTCACCTTTTCTCTTCCAAACATATTGCTGGGCATTGTGGCCAAACAGCTTGATTTTTGTTTCATCTGACCACAGAACTTTCCTCCAGAAGGTCTTATCTTTGTCCATGTGATCAGCAGCAAACTTCAGTCGAGCCTTAAGGTGCCGCTTTTGGAGCAAGGGCTTCCTTCTTGCACGGCAGCCTCTCAGTCCATGGAGATGCAAAACACGCTTGACTGTGGACACTGACACCTGTATTCCAGAAGCTTCTAATTCTTGGCAGATCTGCTTTTTGGTGATTCTCGGTTGAATCTTCACCCTCCTGACCAATTTTCTCTCAGCAGCAGGTGATAGCTTGCGTTTTCTTCCTGATCGTGGCAGTGACAAAACAGCGCCATGCACTTTATACTTACAAACAATTGTTTGCACTGTTGCTCCTGGGACCTGCAGCTGCTTTGAAATGGCTCCAAGTGACTTTCCTGACTTGTTCAAGTCAATGATTCGCTTTTCCAGATCCATGTATGTATATTTTTGACCCAGCAGATTTGATCACTTTTTCTGTTAACCCATAATAAAGTCATAAAAGAACCAAACTTCATGAATGTTTTTTGTGACAAAGAAGTATCTGTTCCAATCACTCTATCAGAGAAAAATCAGAGTTGTAGAAATAACTGGAAACTCAAGAGAGCCATGACATTATGTTCTTCACAAGTGTATGTAAACTTTTGACCACAACTGTACATGCAACGTGAAAACAGGTAGTCCCTGGGAAACGAACGAGCTCTGTTCCTACGCTGGCGACATAATGCGAAGTATTGTATTTTGTTTAATGATGGAGGATACACTGCATTCTGTTGGAAGCGTTGAATCTGGCTGGACTGTCGCCTTCTGTGATCGAGAAGCAGACTCGTCTAACATTGATGAAGGACAGCTGCGCTCCGGTTTGGCCATAAAAGGTCACATAAGGCTGTAAGTTGTTTCAGCTAATATATATTTGTGTAGGAATGTTTAACTAAGTTTAGAGCTACAGTTTGTGGAGCAATGTGTGAGCAATTTGCTATGAGAATAGCGTACCACACGAATACTATTTTTAGACCGTGACGCGGAAGCGAGACATTATAGACACGCCCTCGCATAATACCCATGTTATTTCTGCTTGTTTTCTCCGCTAATCTTTCAAAAAAGAACATGCCAATCAAACACTGCTGCTATGGAACTTGTAGAAACCACTCGACACATTACGGCATATGAAGAAGTTTTCTTCATACGTTTCCCGAAACCAAAAACTCAGAGGAAAAAATGTGAAGAATGGATCAACTTGCGCGGACGTTCAAAAGACCAGTTTAACGCTAGCAAGGTGAAGCAATTCACATTTCATATACAGTAAACATTTTGATATTTTCACTTATTTTAGCGTGGTGTTTTGCTGTGCTGCTTCTGTCTGACAATGAATGACCTGAAAAAAATTTAAATGGTATCTGACTGCCACTGCTATCTTTTCTGTTGTAATAAAAACAACTTTAGTAAGGGGGAAGTTTAAATCAATTATAGAATTAAGATTTGTTATTAATGAAAAAAATGAAAAGTGTTCGTTGGCTTTCACTGAGTAACAGTTGCGATCGCTACACAAAAACTGCAATGTAAATTGCCCACAAGATCAGTCAGAGACGTAAGACAACCAGAGGATATAATATATAAGAAAGACAGGGCATATGGTGGTAAAGGATAGATTGTTGAAACAGGAGAACGTCACTGTCAGTGGCGTAAGGCAATGCACACAAAAAAAAGGTGTCCATAAAAAAGCTAACTCTGGATCAGGTGTGCTCTTTTTCAGCCCTTGACACTCAAGCCATCTCTTTAACTGAACATTTGTATGTTCTTGCACATCTTTACCAGAGAATTTGGCGCCAGCGACATCATTTTCGGACAGAACCGGTAAGTTTAGCTCAGTAAACATCTCGTTCGTAGAATATTTCCATTCATTTACTATTAGGGACAAACAGGAGGTTGACCCGCCTAGCCACAATTGCTAACGTCGTGAATATTAATGAGCAAAAGTGACAAGTTGCTTGCGGTACGCTATTGTAAATATGTTAGCATTCTTAGCATTTAAGCTAGTGGACTTTTGTTAGGCAAATTAGGTGAATTAATCTACTAAATTTAAATACGGACTAGATGGACGTTTGAACAATTTTTTGGTGTCATGTGTTTTATTGTTAAAATGCGCGTCTTTTTTTAACATAAGTGTACGTATGTGTGTTACAGCTCGAATGGAGACAAATTGGCAGACGAGACTTGTAAACAACGGCGTTGTAAAGTCAAAATCATGTAAGTCGAGTACGTCATAACCCGGGGACTACCTGTATATAGAATAACATTGCAAGTTCACAAATGAGAAATTTTAGTTGCATTACCTTCACCCTTAAAGTGATCCTCTAACTTAAATACATGTAGGCTCTAATAAACCACAGTTGTTCTCTTGTACTAAAATATGTTGTTAGAAACACATAAAATGTTAAATCAATGGCAATATTTTATAATGTTTAGTCCATATTTTGACCGTTAGTTGGCGCCACGGTTTGTGGGCTCGCAGTGATGACGTCATTGGGATCTTTCCGAATGTGTAGCGTGTTCAACAATTGCTTATTGCTGCCTAAACTCGCGAAGTAAAATGCCACGATGTGCTGCTTTTGGATGCAATTTCCAGTCAAATGGAAACAAGGGGAGTGAAGTGAGTGGTCAAGGTGGAATTATTATTTTTAGTCAATAAATGTGCATAAGTGGAAGCTTCTCCCCCTTTTGGTCCCTGTATGCACGTATCCTACCCACCATGTGTTACAACTGGCGCCCGAACATTTTTCCTGGATCCTCAGTCAAGTAAGGGATCCGTCTATTTTCTGGATCCGAAGGTCCCACCGCGTCTGCAATATTGGTTTCGGATCTGTCCATTTTTTTTTTTTTTTTTTTTTTGATTCGTCGGTCCCACAGCGGCTTTCCGGATCAGTCTATTTTGTGGAATCGACGGCCTGATCGCGGCTGCGACATTCCCATGGGATCGGTCTAATTCCTGGATATTCGAGTGAGTAAAAAACGCGGATTTGGATTACTATTGCTATCTTTTTGTTGACTATTCAGGGAATGCGTGTTTGCGTACTGCTGAGCTCCCGAGTGAAGAGTGGTCAAGGTGGAAATATTATTTTTTGTGAATAAATGTGCATAAGTGGAAGCTTCTCCCCTTTTTGTTACTTTTATACACGTATCCTAGCTACCACGCGTTACAATGTACAAGACATGGATTACACAAGATGTGCTCTTTGGCCTGTACTGTATGTAAAGCACACGACAGCTCTGGATGCTAACAATCTACATAATTATATTGGGATAAGTTTGAAAACGAAATATGCTTACCTTGAATATCTGCTAATAAAACCGGACAGCTACACTCTCGCTTCCAACTGGAGTTCCCAATACAACAGGACTCTCTCGCATCACCATTTTTGCCCAACTTTTGTCTTATCAGGTATTTGCTGCACGCATTTTCCCCTGAAGCTCGTCTTGTGAACGACCGACAGTGCTGTCCTGCTCTTCACTTTTCAGATCTGGTTCAAATAGGAAGGGTAGAACCGACGACATGTTGGGAAAGCTAACGAGTGACACGCTGGAATTTCGGCAACGGGACCGGTGACGTCACGCACTGCGACGTAACAAGAATGGCGACCTATCACTTAAAATAATTTTACAAACTTTATTAAAACAAAACATTAAGAGGGGTTTTGATATCAAATTATTATAAATTATACTAACATTTATCTTTTAAGAATTACTTGTCTTAAAAATAGAGGATCCCTTTAATAGGACAGATGACTGTTTTAGGTAATACAATAAAATACATAACATCATTAAGACCTGGCATGAACATATATAGAAGGCCCTAGATGTCCAATCCATTTCGACCTAAACGCTTGACAGAGATGCTGCTTTGACCGGGAGAGTGTAATTTGCCAGCTGCTCCAAGTCAAAATGGATTGGACGTCATGCGCTGTCAGTTGTAGCCAAATAAATGAAAGCCCTATGAAAGGGTTAATTCAGTCATCTCAGAGATTGGCAAGGCTTTTATTTAAGGACATGAATCAAGATTTAAGACACAATAATTCCCTTTCCTGGTTTCTTTTTCATTGCCCCTGATGAAAAAAGAGAAAAACGGCTAACGCTGCTTGAAAGTTAAGAAGATTTGTTTGAGCTTGTGTGGATGAATGACTATTGATGAGAAGTGCTTGTTAACAGACCTGGTCAATCCAAAGCTTGCCCACAATGATGTTGTGCACAGTGGACGTGACTTTTCTCCACACGTAGTGGTTGCCGCTAGAGTGGAATAGCAGATGGATTGCACCTGGAGATGTAAAATGAGAGCAACAATCAATAAAAACTATCGCAGGATTGTACCGATCTTAAAAAACACAAAACAAATAGCACTTTTATTATTCCAAAGAAGCTATTCATTGCTGTCATTCACATCTAATCCCATTATGAACCTAAACTGAACGATTGCTAATAAGGCTGCAACAACTAATCGATTAAATTAGGGCTGTCAAACGATTAAAATTTTTAATCGAGTTAATCACAGCTTAAAAATTAATTAATCGTAATTCAAACCATCTATGAAATATGCCATATTTTTCTGTAAATTATTGTTGGAATAGAAGATAAGACACAAGACGGATATGTACATTCAACATACTATACATAAGTACTGTATTTGTTTATTATAACAATAAATCAACAAGATGGCATTAACATTCTGTTAAAGCGATCCATGGATAGAAAGACTTGTAGTTCTTAAAAGATAAATGTTAGTACAAGTTATAGAAATTTTGGTAACACTTTATAATAACTATCCTTTTTACTAGTTATTAGATCATTAGTAAACTGTTGATAAATGATTTATTGTTGATTTGTGAAGTATTTGTTAACAGTTTGTTAAGCATTTACAGGGTGTTCCAATATGGTTGACCACATTCTAAATGCCCATGCTAGTTGATGGATCTTAATAAAACTATATACACTTTATGTTGAAGGTCATATATTTTATTGGTTAAATATACAAAGAAAAGTACAAATATTTGTTGGTTCTATGGCAGATTTTCCTAAATGTGCAACATGAGCGCTGCCTGTAAAATGCCTTATCAAAATGCCTTTTCTTTTGAAGTGAACGGCATTTCTTAACCTGAAAAGATAGAAATGCCAAATGTTACACACAAAAACTTGACCGTTTCTACACAAACTGTGTTTCAGGTTAAGAACACCCTGTAAATGCTTAACAAACTGTTAAATACTTCAGAGTATTTCTTGGCCTGCAGTACATGCACAATTTAGTAATTAATGCTCTTTGGTTTGTAAGACTAAGCACTTGTTTACATTGAGGATTTTCCTGCCAGCGAGAGATAAATGTCTTACCCAAAGGCATTATGGAGAGGTATTTTCCACGGAACTTGCTGCCAATGGTGATTTCCTGCCACAAGGTCCAGCCCCGTTGGGAAATCACATGATGTGCAGCTGCAGGAGGGTGATGGCTCACCTTATGAGAATAGCGGTCAACGTAAATGCCATATGAACAATTAAGAACATAACATATCTGTATGATGTTGTGATCTTACCTGCTCACACAGTGAGCGGTAGCCAAACTCCTCGAGGCGGTCAAGCTCATAGGTCTCCCCCAAGAGCGGGTTAAAGGGCTTGGCTGTCCGGTGAACTGTGGTGGAGTAGGAAGAGACGGAGAAGGCAGCCACTAGACACATCTGCTCCAGCGAGGAGTCGCAGCGCGCCGCCTTATCCAGAAGCTCATGATACTCCAAGTCTTCGGTCAGACGCTGCAGCATTGATAGAGGCTCATTGAAGTTCACCTGCAGATGCAGAAGATGACAAATATAAATAAGGTAAACCGAGAACACACTGTTCAGAAACAGAAGAAAACAGTTTCGCTTACAGGCATGGGAATTTTGGAGAGCTCCTTGCCGATACAGTTTTTCATGATGCTCCACAAATTGAGGGAGTAGTTAGGCTTGTCTGGAACACGCGTCCGCCGTTGTCTGCGCGGCTGCAGCTCCTTCCCTGACACATCGTTATAGCTCGGAGACATCTGAGAATGCAAATAAAGAAGTGGACTGTATAAAGTTTGACAAGGCAAAGCTTGAAAGGAGAAAACAAACTGGTAATGAGCAAGAAAGAAAAGGGAAAAGGAGACAAGTCGGTGAGCAAAAAGAAGCAGCACTCGGGGTGAGAGAGAGGTAAGTGAAAGGAAACCATACCACAGGGATTACAAAAAAAGAAAAACATCGAGGACCCAATTTACAAAAGTTTTGCTTGTGCAAATACAGTATGAGTGCAAACAAAGTTGGATAATGTACCTGGGAGGCACCCAGGAATGTGTCTTCCAAAAGACAAGTTTAAAATTTGTTGTCACAGGGCTCCAGACTAACATTTTTGACTATGAGCACAGTGGCCCCTAACTATAGGGTACCACGGATAGAAAGACACATACCGTATTTTTTCATAGTTTGGTTATAGCGCCACTGTCATATAAAGTGTTACCAAATACCATTACTAGCAAATAATGACACAACTGGAACAGTAACTGAAGAAATAATTAGCGCGGAACATGAATTTTGATTGTTATTTACATCTGTAGCACTGCAATGCATGCTAGGAGGCATGTTTGAAAATAACAGTGTTGACAGCAGGTGGCAGCAGAGTTTGACTGTCTCCCCCAAGGGAGCAGTGATGGCCAAATGAAACTTCTTGAAGCTTTGTAGCCAATTGGTTCGAAGCTTCATGGTGGTTCATTAGCTCTTATGACAGTCGTATGATGCCACTGTCAAATAAGGTGTTACCGGTTAAAATCTTTTAGTGTACACGCCCCATAATACAGTGATGGCAGCTGCGGCTTATAGTCCATTGCGGCTTATCTATGAACAAATGCTGTTTTCGTGCCAAATCGGGTGGTTGGCGTCTTATAATCAGGTGCGACTTATAGTGCAAAAATTACGGTACATGGAATCAAGCTTCTTGAAGACACATAAAAGTTGAAGATTTTAGTGAAGAAAAAATATATATAACATTGAAAAAAAGTATTTTCATAAATATTGACAAGTAGTTCAGTTTTATTCAAATTTTACAGGCATGCGACCCAATAAAGTTTTTTTTTTTTTTTTTTTTGCGCACTCAATAAAGCTTCTTCTTGAACAGGTCACAGAGCTGCATCACACACAACGTCACACAGCCTACTCTTACGCCGTTTGCGCGCTGCTGTCACTTCTACTCACAGAGACGCCGACTCATCCGAAGAAAACAACGATAAATATGGCTCATCTTCTTCCTTGAGTTAATGAAGTAATGCATTAGCTTGCGCTAAATTTAGTTTTAGATTCATTCTGCACGTTTCAAAGTCGGTCGCTCAATCCAACCGGCCGTTGCTTGCTTCGCATGCCTCCCTTTCCTTAGTTGGCACCTCGCTCGGAAATTTATTAAAAATGTTCACATTCGGTTCGTCCTTCTTGACATCACAACGCCTCTTGGGATATCTTTTGTGCTGCTTTCGGTTTTGAAAAAGGACAGGAAATGATGGAAATATGGAGATAGATACATGGTCCATGCAGCGTTTTAATGCATATTTATGAGTGCAATAAAACTATAAAACTCAAATGACATTATCTCCCGTTTTACTTGGTCGATTGACTTCAAATAAAAACTGATGTGGACATCAACTTCCGCACTTTCAAATGAGACCAACCAGCGGCACGTGGGTGACATAATTACAGCGTGACGAAGCTTCAAAGACGATATGCGTAAATGCGTTGCTGCAGACACGTTCAGTGTTAAAGGGTTAATCACGTTAAAATATTTGATGCATTTAATGCACATGCCCCGCTCAAACAGATTAAAATGACAGCACAGTGTCATGTCCACTTGTTACTGTGTTTTTATGGTGTTTTGTTGCCCTCTGCTGGCGCTTGGGTGCGACTGATTTTATGGGTTTCAGCACCATGAGCATTGTGTAATTATTGACATCAACAATGGCGAGCTACTAGTTTATTTTTTGATTGAAAATTTTACAAATTTGATTAAAACGAAAACATTAAGAGGGGTTTTAATACAAAATTTCTATAACTTGTACTAACATTTATCTTTTAAGAACTACAAGTCTTTTGATCCATGGATCGCTTTAACAGAATGTTAATAATGTTAATGCCATCTTGTTGATTGATTGTTATAATAAACGAATACAGTACTTATGTACAGTATGTTGAATGTAAATATCTCTCGTGTCTGATCTTTCCATTCCAACAATAATTTACAGAAAAATATGGCATATTTTAGAGATGGTTTGAATTGCGATTAATTACGATTAAATTTTAAGCTGTGATTAACTCGATTAAAAATTCTAATCATTTGACAGCCCTAATTATTATATTATATTATATCAATTTTTGAGCTTCTAAAGAGTTTCAATTATGCTTGAACCTTACCCGGATTAGCCCGCTATTTGGGATCTTTGTAGATCAGTGTAAGCAGTCGTTTACTTGGGTGAGCAGAAAGCAATGAGCCAAAATGATAAGGTCCCAGCAATGCTGAGATATCATGACAAATTCACACCATAGGGGATCAGAAATACTACCAAGTTAGACTCATTGGACAGAAGAAGAGTCTTACGTGATCGTCTTGGTTCCAGTCGTAGGAATTGCCTCCAATTGCTCCACTCAAACTTGTCTGAGATCGCCTGGAATGGCCACAAAGAAAGCCATGGACAATAAATTTAAACATCAAGAGAGTGGAAGCAAAATGCATGTGAAATTCAGTGATGTTTGTGAAGACATATAAATAGCAAGAAAAGCATTTGAATGCCTTCAAAGACATGTGAGACAGACCTGTGCTGTGTGTTGTCTGTGGCAGTCACTGTGATAAATGCAGGGGAATCCTCCATGGCATCAAAGTACTCAGTATCCTCATCTTCGTCACTCGCCTCTCCTTGGAGCGGCCTCTCACTTGCTTCTATGAGGAAAACAAACATATTGTAGAGAAAAAGCTAACCAAACCCAAACACAGGAGGTGGGTAGTAAAGCTAGGAAAAAATATCATTTGGCGATATACAGTAGCACCATCTTTTATGTCCCAATACTAAGGATTGATACTGTAGATACTTCTAATGTGCTGTGGCAACGCAAGCCAACAAACTAGAGATGCCCCGATCTGATCAATCTCAGTCCTGCTGCTTTTCATGGTCCGCAGTGCACTAGAGTTTGCTTGTTAAAGTAACGATGATTGACAAGCGTTGGAAGCTTTTGATCTTGCCAGAGAAGCCTGGAAGCGCTACCTTGAAAGACGCCGCAAGTGTCAATCATTGTTGAGCTTGTTTAACACTAGCGGTAGTGTGCTGTGGCAACTCATTGCGTAAGTGAGAGGCTCTTCTCAACAGCGTGAGTGGATTTGAGTGACTGACTATGAAGAATTTAATAAAGACAAGTATTTGTATGTATGTTTAAAGTGTCTGTGACACAAAAAAGCATTTGTATTTCATAGTACACGCAGTATTTTATGCTCCTGAATGAAATGGACCATTTGGATGTGTGCAGAAGCGGTCGATATATTTATTCAATTTTTTGAATCCTGAGCTAGGAAAATGAGAGACTTCCGACTGCTGTCTCGGATTGAGGAAGAAGGCAGAAGTGACGTTGACGGGATACAGCATCTTCACTATACAGTCATACTATTGTATGCAAAAGGAATGCTGATTAAGCAGATTTTGCAGATTAATTTGTCTATTTTTTGTATCACGCCAGCCCAGTGTGCTGCAGGATTTTGTTGCTACACCAGGGAGAGTGCTGTGAGGCTTTTTGGATTTCCAAAAGATTCTATTCACCGCTCTTGCATTTTTCAAATCCTAAATCTTCCTCCTCCATTGGGCTGGATTCTAAATCCGTTAAAATCGCTACTTTGCTGACGTCATCACCCAGATGGCGGCGCCAGAGCGCTATAATGACAGGAGGTGCTCAACGGCAGATTGAAAGACTGATTTCTAGTCATCTGCGCTTTGCCAAATTTTTGTATAAAGCCGAATCGTCTCAAAATATGACTTTAATTCACATAATAATGTTATTTAAGATTTTTTTAATGGTGTAACATGCACTTAAAATTACTTTTTTTTGGGGGGGGGGAGACACTGTTTTTCGGGAGCTTTACTCACAACGAATACTTTTTTACTTGTACTTGAGTACATTTTTGGATGACTAGTTATACTTTTACGTGAGTACTTAATTAAAAGTAATGCTACGCTTGAGTAAAACTTTTCACTACTCTACCCACCTCTGCTAAACACACACAATGCACGCATCATATGGGAACCTCTATGCATTCTAACAGGTTCAGGAATGAGCCTTACTGTATAATCATGTACACATGGCCCCTAATTAGGAAATAATCATCTTAGTAAAATTGGCAATGCTTCCACTGGTTAACAAGCCTGGATGATGCATGCTCCCCGGGACTTCTTTCTATACTGGCAAATGCATTACATAGAAATGTAATTATCTGCATTATACATTTTGAAGGATTACATTTTTATTTTACTAACATTGAAAATGTTTTTAAAAGTTTATCACTACATCCAAAATGTTAATCAATTTACTAATAAGCATCCAGGTGTAGAAAGAGCAAAAAAACAAAAAATGCACAGAACATAAATATGTGCCAAATTTACAATCAAATCTTGAAACAATTAGTGCTGCAACAATCAATCAATTAACTCGAGTAATTCAATTAGGAAAAAAAAAAATCTTTGCAATTTTGCTGCTTTGAGGATTCATTTAAAGCGGGGTTGTAATGGTTTGTTTTGAAAGTGGTTGCATTTAGTTTATATTCATTTGGGTGGATACACTCCCCTCTAGTAGCAACAGTGAATATGGCATAACTCTAGTGCTGCTACAATTAATCGATTAACTCGAGTAATTCGATTAGAAAAAGCTGCTTCGAGTATTCGTTTAACGTGGCATTGTAATGATTTGTTTTGAAAATGTTTGCATCTAGTTTGATTGATTTAGGTGGATACACTGCCCTCTAGTGGCAACAGTGAATATGACATCACTCATTTTACATGGCTGAATCCAGCTGCTCCTTGTTAAGACCAACATATACGTTTTTATATATTTATTCGTAATTTAGTTTATATGTGCATTTAGATGTTTTTGTGGAAATATGCATTTGAAACATTTGTTAAGAGCATTGTAAAAAAAAAATTAGCATTTTATAGCATTTAAGCTGTGGAGTTTTGCTATGTAAATTAGCCAGTTGTTCGAAAACAGGTAAGTACACGTTAATATCTCGTTAAAATCGTGGCGTCTTTAATTATGCTCTCTCATGCTCTTGCCTCCAGTTGAGAGTTTTTCCGTTTACTTTTTTTTTTTTAAATGCCCTCCTCTTCAAAAAATTTCTTCCCCCAGAAAATTAAGATTTTAAGCTTTCCAAAGATGTATCACACGTGCATATAGGACAATTTTGAAATTTGGCCAAATTGGTGTTCTAAGACCGGAACTTCAAGTCACCTGAGTGTTGTCCGCCGTATATTTAGCCGTTTTTTTGTTGAAACATCTGGTTGAATGATTTGTTAAGCGCACTGTAAAAAAAAAAAAAAAAAAAAAAAAGACTTAGCATTTTATAGCATTTAAGCTAGCGGACTTTTGCTATGCAAGTTAGCCAATTGTTCATTTGTTGTACTTAGATCCTCATTTATTTATTTTTTTAACCGTTTGAGGCTAAGCTCAGGTAATTAAATTTTTAAACACACACAAACAAAAAAGCTTACGCATCATGTAAAAATTCAATAAACTTTAGTGAGACAACTTCACTTATTGGTGAAACAAAAAATTTTGGTAAAACTTGACAGCCATTACACTGAGTGTCCTTCAAAATACCGCCAGGGGCCACCCTAATAATGCTATTATTATGATATTTTTTAAAAAGCGATACTGGCTAATTGCGGCAAACCTGACAATCTCTCACTGCAGATATTATGTTGCCAGCAGAGTTACAGGTACCATGTAAGGCAGCAAAATTTCTAAGTAGGATGAAATAAAATACCATCTATCCAGTTTGTATATGGCGGAAAACACAGACAAGACTGCAAAAGCAGTTTCTGCTCTTGCACTCCTCTTTAAAAGAAACTGCTGTATTTTAAGACAAAACAACTGTTGTGTTTGATAGAACAATGTTTATATGCTGCCATAGCAGATTCATGGCGCATGAAGCCCCCGAACTATTTTTAATTTGTCCGTTTTACCCTGAAAACCCCTGTTTACAGACGTCACGCAACCGCTTCTGTTTCAACCCAGCCATAAAACAAAGATAATTAATTATATTATTTATTATTCAAATTTTCTGTCGTTTTTAGCTTAGAATCATTCATTGGTGTCTCATATTTCGTTTAAAAACAAAAAAAACGACTTTAAAAAATTATTCACTCACATATTTTAAACTTTTAAACAAATTATGTCACAATGAAAAAAAATGGCGTCTGTAAAAAAGTCAGATATCTACCTCATAACTATCACTTAAAAGTTTTTTTTTTGTTACTGTCGCATTTTCGCCGATATGTTAGATGATAAATAATTGATCCAAACAAAAAAGTTGAAAAAAAAAAAAAACATTTAAAAGGGTAAATATATGAAAAAGAAAATCTCGACCACTCCTTGATGTCTGCCATTTCTGCATTGCGACCCTTGTTATATTACCATGTTTCACCCATAAAATCCCATAAAAATCCAGATGTGGCCATTCACAGCTGTGTCTTGACACTCAGTGATACATGCTACATGGAGTTTTTGGATCGAAACAAAGTAGGTACGCGATAATATCTCGTTAAAGTCATGGCGTCTGTAATTCTGTTCTCGCATGCTCTCACCTCCAGATAGGGTTTTGCTGTTTGAAAAAAAATTTTTTTTAAAAAAATGCACTCCTGCTCAAAATTTTCTTCCCCCATAAAACTGAGATTTTAAGCTTTCCAATGATGCATCACACATGCATATCGGACAATTTTGAAAGTTGGCCAAATTGGGGGTCTCAGAGCGGAACTTCAAGTCACCTGAGTGTTTTTCGCCATATACCGGTAAACAGGTCATTCAAAATCACATGATTAGCCTGTGAAGTGAATAGAAGCAATAGAAGCAAGTCAATACGGCTCACCCTTCTTGTTGGTTGGTGCACTGGGTGTACTGGATGAAAGCGTAGGTCCCGCCCTCCACGCGCGCTCCAAACTGTTGTGCTGCTTGGCTAACTGCTCAATAGTCTCCTCCAAGTGGGCACGCTGCTCACGCTCATACTGCAGTGCCCGTTGCCACCTCCTACTGTGGGTCTCAGCTAGGTCCAGAAAGTCTCGACAAGCCTGAGGCATTACAGACGGAGAAACATTGTCAGTTGTTATAACTTGCAGTCCTCTACTGTACAACATTTCTATAAGTGGTTGGCGGATCGATACAAATATCAATTAAAATCGAAACCATGTCAGGAGGAGTCACGGCAGCTGTTTCGTCTAACAGTCGACAGCTAGGTCACCGGCCTTTCCGCTTCGATTTTTCTGTGGAGAAGGCGCACTTTCCTCCACAAAGTGTAACTTCATTTTAATTCAAAATTTTTGGGATTGTCTACAATTTATGATATTTTCATTAGCTTCTTTACTGTAAGTTAAAACAAATCCAGAAAAAAATCACCATCACGAGTTTTTTTCGGGGTTTCTTTTTTAATAGAAAATGAATGAATGATTGAAAATGTAAGAAAATATACAAGATTTTTAAATTTACTAATAACAATGGTCATCATTCTATTATGTAATTTTTAATTACCTTAAACCAGGGGTGGGCAAACTATTCCACAAAGGGCCGCAGTGGGTGCTGGTTTTGGTTGCAACCCATTAAGAGGACACCTTTCCACCAATCTGCTGTTTTACAAGTGCAATCAGTCAATTGCAGTCAGGTGCTTCGCATTTCTACTGAAACCGCATTGGTTAAACTATCTGTGCTGGGTCAGTTGGAACAAAGACCAGGACCCACTGCGGCCCTCGAGGACTGGTTTGCCCACCTCTGCCTTAAACCCTAACCTTTAAAATTGAAATACTGCGTAAGAAAAATATCACAAAAGATTTTTTTTTTTGGGGGGGGGGGGGGGGGGGGGGAATTGAGACTCAACTCTACGGCGCAACTGGATTTACTCGGTATTAGATCTGTGGTTCTCAATTATTTTCTGTTAGCCCCCCCCCCCCCCCCCCCCCCCACACACACACACACACACATACACAACCACTCAACCCTCTGCCCCCACTATACAGTGGTATGAAAAAGTATCTGAACGT
This sequence comes from Corythoichthys intestinalis, assembly GCF_030265065.1. Lineage (NCBI taxonomy): Eukaryota > Metazoa > Chordata > Actinopteri > Syngnathiformes > Syngnathidae > Corythoichthys > Corythoichthys intestinalis. Next base: position 60,514,843 of record NC_080397.1, on the reverse strand, counting down.
TTTGGAATTTCTCACATTTCTGCATAAAATCATCAAATGTGATCTGATCTTTGTCAAAATCACACAGATGAAAAAATTGTCTGCTTTACCTAAAACCACCCAAACATTTATAGGTTTTCATATTTTAATGAGGATAGTATGCAAATGAATGAATGAATTTATTGTCATTGTCATCATCATCAAAATCATTGACACTTTTAGAATGTGGAATTTTACCCGAAGGAAAGACGAAGACAGACAAGAAAGACGGGAAAAGCAGATGCTTATCGAAACCCCATCCCCCAACAGCCCGGGATGCACAAACAGCATATTGTGTATCAGTCCAGTCATAGTCTTACACATTTCGTTCAAAAGTCATTGATTGCCATGGAATTTCACATATTGTCGATTTGAGTGAGTTCATAGTATCAGTTGATGTCCAATTAGTTGAAAGGAGGGAAGGCCTGGGGTGCTATGGAGGCTCGCATGTGCTGTATCCGCTTCAGGAGATTAGTCATCATCCTCCCTTGCCCGGTTTGCTCGTGCGAGTCTCTCATGATCACGCAGCTCCGCGTCGATTTTTGTGACCAGTTGAGCGGCGGCGTCACTTAGCGCTGCTTGTTCCCTCGTCACCTGCGCCAATTTGTCGCCGTTGTGACGAGCAACCTCCAATATCTCATGGAGTTGGTTCTTCGTCCTCATTGAGAATCGGCGAACCCAGAGGGCACCAAGAAGCAACAGGAAGGCAAGAGCCATCAGAGAGCCGAAGATGAATAGGTCCTCGACGTCCTCTATCTGGAGAGACGTAAGGCATAACGGCCTCCATTTACCCCAGGCATCCTCCACATAACCAGACGTGAAGGTGCTGGCTGGACATGGGCGTTGGCTTGGTGTCGGTCGCATCGTAGAAAATATTTTATCCATAGAACTCAGTGCCCAATTTACAAGTTCCATTTTGTCGCAGGTCAGACACAGCACTCACGTTGCAATGGCAGCTCAGTAATGTGATTTTGCTGAAGGGCATATCCTAAGCGCAAGTGTTATGTCTTATTCTCTGACCCTGACATTTAGTCATCCTTTGCTGTGAGAACATCTTATCTGTGATGTGTGTGCGTTCTGCAGTTACGATGGATTTTGGTCAATGTACTGTTTTATTATATTTTGTTTATACATTTTTTTGAAGTAACTTAAAGAATTTATATTCGTTAGCGCTGCATCACATGTATTCGATAGGCGAGCCCCAGTGTTTACAATCGAGAACGATTTCATTGTCGCCCTAATGGTCTGATAGGAAAACATTCTGTTTCCTCTCAGATCGTAGGAGGATTCTCTTAGTTGGAACAATGCTTGCAGGTTAGTCGGGAGACAGTTTGTGCTGGCCTTGCACATCATTTGAGCAATTTTGTAATTAAACTGGTCATGGAATTTTATAGCTTGGACTTGATGAAAAGTTCATTGGTATGTGCTCTGAACGGTGCTCCATGAATAATTCTAATGGCTTTTTTTTTTTTCAAGGATAAAGAGTGGGCATAGATGTATTGGATATGTGCGTCCCCAGATCTCTAGGCAGTAATTGAGGTGCGGCAGAACGAGTGCGCAGTATAGGGTTTGGAGAGCCCTCGTATCTAGCATGTTTTGAACTCTATAGAGAATCGAGATGCTCCTAGCGAGTTTGTTGCGCAATTGCTCCACATGCGGCTTCCAAGTTAGGCGGTGATCAAGAACAATACCTAATACTTTGTGCTGTTGTACTCTTTGTAACACAACATTATTTATTTGTATGTTTAGGTTCTCATTCAGTCCTTTTCTTCCAAATAGAATGTATTTAGTCTTCTCGAGGTTCAGAGATAATTTGTTTGCATCGAACCATTTTTGCAGTTTTGCTAATTCTTCATTTATTTGTATAGATAGACTGTGTGGGTCCTTTCCAGAACAAAAGATGTTGGTGTCGTCCGCAAAAAGTACCATTTTAAGTAGTTTAGATGCTTGATGTAAGTCATTTATGTATAGGATGAATAGTTTCGGTCCCAGGACAGAGCCTTGGGGCACGCCACATGTAATTAGACGTGTAGATGATCTGCATCCATCATATGTAACATATTGAGAACGACTTTCCAGGTAGCTTCTCAACCAGTTTAGAACGATGCCTCGCATTCCAAGTCTCTCGAGTTTGTCCAGTAGGATATTGTGGTAAACAGTATCAAAGGCTTTTTTTTTAAGTCCAGGAAAATGCCCACTGAGTATTCTTTTCGGTCAACAGCATCTGTGATCAGTTCTACAGACTCTGCTATGGCCTGCGCCGTGGAGTGGTTTTTTCTAAACCCGTATTGGCTATCATATAATAAATGATGTTTTGTTATGTATTTGTCAAGTCGACTGTTGAAGAGTTTTTCAAGAATTTTTGATAGCTGAGGCAGGATGGAGATAGGTCTGTAGTTGTTGAACTCATGTGGGTTCCCACCTTTGAATATTGGGATAACTTTAGCAATTTTCATTTCATCAGGGAAGATTCCTGTCTCAAAAGATGTATTAAAAATATGAGTTACGGGGAGCAGTATTTCATTATGAATGCTTTTAATGAGTTTCATGTCAATTTCCTGCAGGTCAGTGGAACCTTTGTTGTCGCACTGCATAATTAGACTCTTTACCTCAGACGCCAGTATTGGTTCCAAAAACATGGATTTTAGAATGGGGTCAGAGCACTTATGAGTAGTTACAGGGGGAATTTTCCCTGCTAGTTTAGGCCCAACAGTTACAAAGAATTCATTGAATGTGTTAGCAATCTCTTCTTTGCTTCTCATCTCACTGTTATCTCCATAAACGAACTCAGGGTAAGATTTCCCTGACTCCCTATTTCTTTTTATCATCCCGTTTAGTATTTTCCATAGTCTGCAAGTATAGGTTTTGTTGTCTTCCAGTAAATTGCAATAGTATTGTTTTTTACAAGCACGCAAAATGGAGTTAATTTCTGTATTTTTTAAATACAAATAATGACAGAAGGGGGAAAAATAAGTAAGTGAACGATCACATTTTACTTTGGTCCCCCGCCCCACCCCTTAGCAGCAATAACTTCAACCAGACGCTTCCTGTATCTGCAGATCAGTCTGGCACATCAATCAGGACTAATCTTGGCCCATTGTTTTCTACAAAACAGCTGTAGTTGAGTCAGATTCCTGTGATGTCTGGCATGAATCGCTGGTAATGCCACAACCCCATGTTCAAGTCTGGACTTTGACTTGGCAACTCCAGAACATGTATTTTGTTCTTCTGTAACCATTCTGAAGTTGATTTTTCTGAAGTTGATTTACTTCTGTGTTTTGGATCATTGTCTTGTTGCAGCATCAATCCTCTTTTTAGCTTCAACTGTCTGACAGACGGCCTCAGGTTTTCCTGCAAAACATCCTGATTGGACTTTGGAATTCATTCTTCCATGAATAATTTCAAGTTGTCCAGGCCCAAAGGTAGCAAAACAGCCCCAAATCATGATGCTCTCTCCACCATGCTTCACGGTGAGGACGAGGTGTTGATGTTGGTGAGCTGTTCCATTTTTCCTCCACACGAGTGGCTTGTGTGTTACTAACAAACAATTCAACTTTGGTTTCATCAGTCCACAAAATATTTTTCCAAAACTTTTCTGGAGTGTGCAAGTCTCTTTTTGTGAGCATTAAACGAGCGACACTGTTTTTTTTTTAGACAGCAGTGGCTTCCTCTGTGGAGTCCTCCCATGAACACCATTCTTAGCAATAGTTTTAGAGATATTGGACTTTGCCAGTGATGTCTGTAAGTCTTTAGCAGACACTCTAGGGTTCTTTTTTACCTTTATGTGTATTCTGCGCTGAACTCCTAGCGTCATCTTTGGTGGACGGCAACTCCTTGGGAGACAAGCAACAGTGCCAAACTCTCTCCATTTGTAGACAACTTTCTGACTGTCGATTGATGAACATCCAGACTTTTAGAGATTGTTTTGTATCCTTTCCCAGCTTAATACAAACACACACCGCTTACTTCAACCGCACTTCATGTTGTTCTGTCTAAACCGGAAGACCATAGCAGTAAATGTCAAAGATGGCGCAGAACATGTTTCGCTCAGGAAACTTGTCTATAAAGTTATAAAGTAACTTAAAAGAGTAAAGCTCGTTTTCTCCATGTTCCCCAGAAGATATTGTAACAAAAAAAAAGGGAACAGAGTGAAAAATGAGCTACACTTTCACCCTCTTTGCATGGGAGAAGACTTTTGAGTCATGTGGGGCATCATTATTCCTACTGTGCTGGGCCTGCTGAGCCAAAAAGGTTACTTTGGATCACACAGAAATAACTTGTCAGCATTTGTTGGCGCTGTATTGTATGCCTGATGTTCCTGCCACCCAGTAAGCACAGAAGTAAATGAATCGGAACGCCTTACATCTGAAAACACACAATACGAAAATGTCATGTGACAGCGATTAAATGAGAGAGGGCTCCACTCCATTACAATTTAGCATTTTTGTAATAGTGAAAGACTCTAAATTGTTGTAATGTCAGTGGGTATATGAATAAACTGCGCTATTGATTACTATAATGTCAGTTTGCCGCAACGATTAGTCGATTAAGTAAGTAAGCTGCTTCGAGGATTAGTTTAAGCACGGTGATGGTTTGTTTTGTGTTTGCATTTAGCTTTATTGATTTGGGTGGATACAACGCCCTCTAGTAGCAACAGTGAATATGCCATATCTCGTCTAACTGAATCCAGCTGCTCCTTGTTAAGGCCAACATAAGGTAAATTTTTGTTTGCGCTAATGTTTTTTTTAAAATGCATTTGTAATTTAGCTTATTGGTATACAGTAATCCCTCACTAATTTGCGCTTCAAACATCGTGCTCCGAGTCCATCCTGGATTGTAATTTTTAAAATCTAAAAATGAATAAATACAGTATTTTATAGAGATGTACCGCTACCAGGGTAGCGGCAGTTTGTTTGTTAAAGTTAACGATGACTGACGGATGTACAAGCTTGGGAGCACTGCGCTTCAAAGTAGCCAACTTGTTTTGCTTGTTAAACGTGTGTGTGTGTGTATTAGTGGGCAGCGTGAGCAGATTTGAGTGGACTCACTCAATGAAGCATTTATGAAACATGTTATTCTTGTTTAAAAATAGTTCGATGGGACAGTAACATGTTAATGATTACATTTTTGAAGTGCTTGAAAACCATTTATTAAAATATACAGTGGTATGAAAAGGTATCTGAACTTTTTGGAATCTCTCACATTTCTGCATAAAATCACCATCAAATGTTGATCTGATCTTTGTCAAAATCACAAAGATGAAAAAACAGTGTCTGATTTAATTAAAACCACCAAAACATTTATAGGTTTTTATATTTTAATCAGGATAGTATGCAAACACTAACAGAAGGGGCGAAAACAAGTGAGTGAATCATCAAATTTAATATTTTGTGCCCCCTTTGGCAGCAATAACTTCAACCAGACACTTCCTGTAGCTGCAGATCAGTCAGGCACATCGATAAGGACTAATCTTGGCCAATTCTTCTCTACAAAACTGCTGTAGTTCAGTCAGATTCCTGGGATGTCTGGCATGAATCGCTATCTTTAGGTCATGTGACAGAATCTCAAGTCTGGACTTTAACTTGGCCACTCCAGAACGTGTATTTTGTTCTTCTGAAACCATTCTGAAGTTGATTTAATTCTGTGTTTTGGATCATTGTCTTGTTGCAGCATCTATCATCTTTTTAGCTTCAACTGTCTGACAGACGGCCTCAGGTTTTTCTGCAAAACATCCTGATAAACTTTTGAATTCATTCTTCCATTAATGGTTGCAAGTTGTCCAGGCCCTGAGGAAGCAAAACAGCCCCAAATCATAATGCTCCCTCCACCATGCTTCACGGTGGGGTTGAGCTGTTGATGTCGGTGAGCTGTTCCCGTTTTTCCTCCACACATGACGTTGTGTTTTACTCCCAAACAATTCAACTTTGGTTTCATCAGTCCACAAAATTTTTGCCAAAACGTCTGTGCAGTGTCCAAGTGCTTTTTTTGCAAACATTAAACGACCAACAATATTTTTTTAGAGAGCTTTGGCTTCCTCTGTGGAGTCCTCCCATGAACACCATTCTTGGCCATAGTTTTACATATAGTTGATGTGTGCATATTGATACTGGACAGTGCCATTGATTTCTGTAAGTCTTTAGCAGACATTCTAGGGTTCTTTTTTTTTACCTCTCTGAGTATTTTGCTCAAAAAGGCTCACACACCTCTCCCTGGTGCAGCAAAAAAGCCTGCAGCACACTGGGCTGGAGTGATGCGAATAATAAACGAAACAATCCGCAAAATCAGCTGAATCTGCAGTCGTTCTGCATACTGTAGTATTGGCTGTATACTGAAGATGTTTATTTCGCTGACATCACATTCACATTCGTCGTAAATTCAGGAACTCACTCATTCTCATGGCGCGGGATTCAAAAAATTGAATATATCAATCGCTTTCGCACACATCCAAGCGGTCCATTTCATTCAGGAGCATAAAATACCACGTGAAATATGAAATGAACATACATTTTGCTGTCATAGGCGCTTTAAACAGACACTGTATTTTCATCTGTGTGATTTTGACAAAGATCAACTCACATTTGGTGATTTTATGCAGAAATTCCAAAAGGTTCAGATTAGTGCTGCAACGATTAATCGATTAACTCGAGTATTCGATTAGACAAAAAGATTTGAATTAAATTTTGCTGCTTCGAGTATTCGTTTAATTAAAGTGGCGTTGTAATGGTTTATTTTGAAAGTGTTTGCATTTATTTTTATTATTTTGGGTGGCTAGTGTGCCTCATTTCACATGGCTGAATCCAGTTGCTCCATGTTAAGACCAACATAAGCCAAGTTTTTGTTTGAGATAATTTTTAAAAATTCATTCGTAATTTCGTTTTGTGGTATATTTTGCCGTTTGTATTTTTATTTATTGTGGGAATATGTGTCTGAACCATTTGTTAAGAGCATTCTAGCATTCTTAAAAAAAAAAAAAGCGTAGCGTTTTATAGCAATTAAGCTAGCGGACTTTTGCTATGTAAGTTAGCCATTGTTCTTTTGTTGTCCATAGATCCTTATTTATTTATTTTTTTATACCGTTTAAGGCTCAGCTCAGGTATTTTAATTTTTCAAGTTCCTTATCCGATTACTCAATTATTCGAACTAGCTAGTTCATTGATTAATCGACTACTAAAATAATCGATAGCTGCAGCCCTAGTTCAGATACTTTTTCATACCACTGTATTGTCATTATTATTCAAATAAACATGCAAAGACATAAAACAAAACACCAATGACAAATACTGTACGTAAACTTTGGTTTAAGCAGAATTTTAAAACATGCCGCTTATATTTTCCCCTTTCCTTCATCATATTATTGTCACAGTGTTGGTGAAAATAATTTTTCATGTTCTGCATAAAAACAAACAAACTGATAAGACAGAAACGACTGTCGAAATGACAGAAATCTCAAAAATATTTCCCACTTCAGATTGAAGCACAATTTCATCTTACCTTCAGTTGATCAAACATGAAGAATCTCAACCACAGGCGTCATGATTCAATTTAAATGCTAAAGATGCATGTGAGGTTGCACTTCACTTCCTTAGACACGGCTATGAAACCAACAGCCATTGAAAAAGACTTACGCTAGTTCCACATTTTTATCGCTGAGTCTCCAGTTCTAGTGCAGACTGCATGTGACGTCCAGTGGCGATAGAGGACAAGGTTAATAAAGGTTAAAAACCAGTGGGTGCATATCGGAACTGGTGCCGTTGGTACGAAAATATGACACTCAACTGACATTTAAGGACTCGCTGAACTGGCAACCATTCCTATTACTCACTAAGTACACACACTTAGAAGGCATTTCCTTACGCGCACGTGTGGGAAGTTACGTCGCACCTAAATGGACAAAGGTGACATCTATAGTCATACTACAGAGATCATTGCATGTCCACAGACATTGGCACCAATGCTCTGGCAGCAGCATTTGCAAGACCAACCCCACAGCTGCAGGAGTCCCTGCATTCTGTAATCTTAGATGCTTCCACTTCAAGACAGTAATTTAGATGTATGAGAGTAAAATGACCACAAGGGGTTTGAGCTAGCATTGCACTCTTGTCAGAAGCACATTCTTAGTAAACTAATGGCATTATAATCGCTTTAAAAATCCAGGAGGGTATTCCCTATGACTTAACCAGTTGATTGAAATGTCCCCTGCTGGTTGGCAGACGATATTGCAACAAGTAAGATGCAGTCCTGTCTGGAAATGATTGTTTTTAAATCGGTTTAAACTAAGCATTGCTAAATGATTTCAAGAGACACAAAAATGTGCATAGTTATCAAAGCATTTAAGAAGTATGACACTCAACACACCTTGTGCAGTTGTCCGCTTAGAGTGGAGTCTGTAACTGCAACCCAGAAACCAGAGATACTGAGCAGTCTGGGGGGGCTCAGTCTGAAAGAGGGAAAGGGGCTAATCCCCACCCTCTCACACACCCACATCATATTTAGTGTCATTACTTCAACACCATATGGACTAGGGCTGCAGCTATCGAATATTTTAGTAATCGACTGAAAATTCTATCGATTAATCGGATAAAACTTTTTTTTAGGTAAAGAGCAATTATAAATATACATGAGAAAAAAAGACATTTAATCCAATATTGAACCGTCTTCAGTCGATCAATGTCTTTATTTTCGATGTGCATTGTTGAAAACAGCCAACAATTACATCTAAAATGTGACTACAAAAAAATTCAGTGCTTTCACTCAAAAAACTTCTAGATCTTATAACAAAAAAAAATAATTTTTTTTTAAAACATATTGCTTACCTAAAAATGTAATTCCGCTTGATAACACACATCACTTGAAAGCTACGTGTTTTTCCCATGTGTTTTAATTGAATTTCCATTTGTGTTAAGCTATTTTTAAGTTCTAGTGAAGTTTTAAGGTAGTCTAAACCAGACATGTCCAAAGTCCGGCCCGGGGGCCAAATGCGGCCCGTGGTCAAATTTCATCCGGCCCCCAGCCTCTGTCATAAAATCAATAACATCTCGCCCGCACACAGACTTAATAAATTGGTCAGCAGTACTGCCACCAGCATATGAAGTAGCTTACACACTAAATGCTCCTCCTCATTTACCCACTAAAAGGCAGCAGCACTCCAGGCAACATTACCCCGTATGACCCTTTACTCCCAATTTTCTAAAATGGCGACAATCAACAAAAAACAGTTGACTGCGAAAGGCCAACGCTTCAAGGATAGGTGGAAATTGGACTATTTCTTCACTAAAATACGCAACAACTTGCAAAGAGACAGTCGCTGTTTTTAAAGAGTTCAATGTGAGGCGATATTACCAAACAAGACACACTGATACAGTATGTACGACAAGATTACAGGGAAGATACGCAGCGAGAAATTTAAGCAACTTGAAGATAGTTTAAGTTCACAGCAGCAGTATTTCGCAAGAACCCGAGAGTCGAAAGATAGCGCCACAAGGCGAGATTGTTGAAATTATTAATTTAAAAAAATAATGAAGCAAATGTGACACACAGAATGGCTTGCTAAAATTTGCTTAAATATTAAAATTCTACGTAAAGGTAGTCAGCCAAGGTCGGCCCCCCACATTTTTAAGACACCAAATCTGGTCCCCTTTGCAAAAAGCTTGGACACCCCTGGTCTAAACTGTAAGTACTGATAGGATTTTGAGTTTTTGCAGTGTTCAAAATAAATGTATGATACTTGCTGTATTGGAGCACATTAGGGACTAGTGCTACTTGGTGTTTTATTCAGCAATGATTACTGAGCTAAAACTGACAGTTAGCTTTATTATGTTTTAATTTTACACCCTTATCACTCTACAGCGCTGTGTTTTTACAGATTAAATAAAGCCTGTATGTAAGACGCGTTAGCCACGCATCGACAGTGGTCATAATCAATAGAAACCTAGCCCTCCGAAGGGCTAACGTTACATGAGTGAGTGACAGTAACGTTATATTTATTAGCGCTAAGAAGTGTACTGCTTAAAGATGGCGGCCGTTTACAAACGCTGCCCAGACGCGGCCGAGTCTGTCATTTCACTTCTAGTCCTAAATGCATGCGATATCTAAACGGCGTCGTTTGTAGCAGCTGTCGGCTGCAGTAAGTTGTATTTATTTTATTCTTTTTATTGTTTCTTCCTTTACGCACGTGACATCAGCGCGTTGTCCCGCATTAAAAGTAGTCGGAGCAAAACGTGATGCTTAGAGCTGGCAAAATTAAACGATTCCTCAAGGTGAATAAAATTACTCGGATCAGTTTTTAAACTCGAGTTACTCGAGTTGCTCGAGTATTCGTTTCAGCTCTAATATGGACAATAGCAGAATGGATAATAGTTTAAATTCAGGTGCAACTCTTGTCATGCCGCTACTTATCAAATGCAAAATTATTGGATTGCAGGCTGTCTGATATTTTGCACCAAATATACAATGATTACACGATATGTGCATATTTTGATTAGAAAGCTGAATACACATTAAGCAATATTTCAAAAATGAGATATTTGATCAAATTAAGGTTCCAATACAAAATACATAAAGTTTACATTAGGGATATGCACAACTAGTCATTTTATCGTTTAACTGCCTACTCATAATTAAATGTTTCTACGGAGCCCCTAAAGGGACATTGGCAGAAATAAAATAAATTTAAGCAATCTGGTGCGCACCAGAAACTATCTGATAAACATTAACATTTTATAGCTTTTAAGCATTGGCTAAGCTAGCCAATTGTTGCATTGTTGCAATTTGCTAACTTGCATAGCATACGTTTGCTAGCTTAAATGCTAAACAATGCTAATGTTTACAACAATTGGCTAACTTGCATAGCACAAGCTTGCTAGCTTAAGTGCTATATAATGCTAATTTTTACAGCAATTGGCTAACTTGCATAGCAAAAGTCCACTTGCTTCAATGATATCCAATGCTAACGTTTACAACAACTGGCTAACTTGCATGGCAAAAGTCTGCTATATTAAATGCTAAATAATGCTAATGTTTACAAAAATTGGCCAACTTGCATAGCAAAAGCCCGCTACTTCAAATGCTATCCAATGCTAATGTTTACAACAATTGGCTAACTTTAATAGCAAAAGTCCGCTAACTTAAATGCTATCCAATGCTAATGTTTACAACAATTGGCTAACTTTAATAGCAAAAGTCCGCTAGCTTAAATGCTATATAATGCTAATGTTTATTACAACTGGCTAACGTGCATAGCATTAGCCTATTGATAATGTGAACGTAAATGCTAGGCTAACCCTACGAGTTACATTTAGTGTGTGATAAGGGTGTAACGGTACATGTATTTGTATTGAACCGTTTCGGTACGGGGTGCTCGGTTTGGAACGGAGGCGTACCGAACGAGTTCCTGATGTAATGTAACCCTTACTTTTCGAGGCTGTGAGTCGATCGGGTTACAGTTTCTTTGTGTAGATTATATTTACCCCGTCTTCTCTACGATAATGAGGACCAACACGGACAGTATATAACCCAGAAACGTCAACGGCGCGACAACGTGCCCGCCGCGAGAACGCAGTGTCAATTAGCCAATGCACACCAGTCGCAGTGCGGACGCGTGTTAGACGCGTCCCAGAAGCGGCTCAACGCGACGCACGCGAAAAGAACGGCAGAGTTTATTATTTGATTCGAGACGCGGCCCTCCTGCGACAATACTACTAGCTAGCAGACCGGAAGTCACTCATGTAAAAATACGGTGGATCCGGTTGATTTTTAAACTAATATGCAATCGTAACCCACTTTTTGAGTCCATCAGATCTCTTGAGTGGTAGATCAGGGCACAGTTGACTTTTCTTTGTTGATTTACTGCTGTCTTCTCTGCTATAATAATAACCAACACGGCCCCGTGTTCAATACAAAATCCTCCTTCCAAAACAAAACAAGTAGGAACTAATATTCACATAGGAACTAAAGTTATACAACATAAAATATACAGTACATATATATATATATATATAATTTTTTTTCTTCAAGTCATCATTTATTTATTTGTTTTCACACTGCATTTTTCCATCCAGAGTGAGGGGGCACACTTTAAATATATTAAAGTGATATAGGCATCTTTGAGTGAACTTTAAGTAAAATTCAAATATCTTGAGGCCGGGCTGAGTGTCCTCTTTTTTGGAAATCAGAATATGGTCACTAGAGGTGTGCAAAATTTCCGATTCTTAGATTATTCGCGATTCGGCCATGGAAGATTCGAGAACGATTCACAAACATCCAAATTCCGATTATTGAAATATGCCAAGTAAAGCGGAAGTACAACACACTCAGCGCGCCGCCCGGTCCTTGGGGCGCAACGAGGAAGAACGCAGCGAGAGTAGCTAAACATCATGCTTCTTATTACCCGGCCCCTAAGGTAATGCAAATGCTCAACTCACGGCTCTAGTTCAACTCATGCCACGAGATTAAAAAACCCAACAACATACCTGACTGCTGCCGAAAAGCTGCTATAAAGTACGTCATCCACATAATGTAATGGTAGATATCATTTATATAGGACTAGATGCACAATTGATTCGGTAGCGTGAGCAGCACATCTACAAAAAGCTAGATGCAGGAGTTAGTAAACGGCCGCCATCTTAAAGCAGTACACTTCCCTGCAAGGCTGTTGTAGCGAACCTTCCAAGCAAACCTAATTAACTTTTTATCTAAAATACTCCTAAATCGGTAAAATATTGACTTGAATCTATCTTTAAAATAGTTTTAAAACTTTCACATGTCGAAAATAGACAAAAGGGAAATTATGGAATAACGGGAGCAATTTTAACAACTTTAACAGTTGATTCACAACATTAAATTGATTGAATGTTGTTTAAAGCTGCTGTTACAGAATGGGGACTGGAGTTTTTTATTTACTGTTATTTTTGTATATTTGTTTACTGCTATATGTTAACTTGATACTGAAATAGTAGTTTGGTTTAGCCTGAGAGGATTTTTGAACAATTTTGGAACTAATGTACAAAACATTTAATTAAAAAAAAAAAGGGGGGGGGGGGGGTGCATCAATAATCGTTTTATAATCGAATCGGAGCCTCTGAATCGTAATCGTAATCAAATCGTTAGGTGCCCAAAGATTCCCAGCTCTAATGGTCACCCTACTATAGCGCGTTTTCGTCTCGTTCTCATCTTGTCAGACGAAAACTGGCATTAGTCTCGTTATGTTTTGGTCATCTAAAACACGTTTTTAACTTGTTATCGTCTCATCATCAACGTAAAAAAATTGTTCGTTGATGAAATATTTTTATTATTGTCATCGTTGATGAAAAAAACACTTGTTCTAAGAACCGGAGAGAATGGATTATCAACAGTAGATGCTATGTTTTTGTTGCCTCATTTGCCCGAAACACCCAGAGTGCATTTGGCAAACTTATTCGTTCATGTGTTAACATTAGGTTACTCACATTGATCATAGCATTGGAAGTGATACGAAAGAGGGTGGCTCGCTCATTGACTGCCTTGATCTTCTCCCCGCCCTCCACTGGAACTTTCAGGCCTTCAAGCTCACTTAGAGATCGTTGCAAGGCGGCCCCGTGCTTGGCAATCAAGTCATTGCATGTGCTGAGGTCATCGAGCTTGCTGATGAGTATCTTTAAAGTTCCCTGAATCTCACTGCGGTCCGATTGGGATCCCGGATCCTCGTCTCCTGAGTCATCTGGAGGACAAAGTAGGACATTTATTTTAACAAGTTTTGCTTCAGATATTTTTGCAGCATAAAGCATCTGCACAACCTCAATCTTATGACACACACACACACTTCCCGTCACAGTTATGCTGACTCTTGTAGCTACCATTTGAAATAAATATTCAACCATTATTGCTCAATTAAAAGCGCTGCCATTGTCATATTTTGTTATTTCTTCATCAAGACTAGGCATGTGCCGGTTACCGGTTTCAAGGTGTACCATGGAATGAAAATGTTACGATTTCACAACCACGAAAATTTTCTGTCATACCGTAATGCGGTATTAGCAATTTTTTATGTCCCAAAAATGCAGCAAGAAATCCAGCTACCGAAAAGAAACAGATGGCATGATTGACGCACCAAACTCTCGCAATCAGTGCTCCCGGACAGTCCAGAACAAATGGCGGGACACTCTGTCCCAACACAAGGAACACCAGAGAACGCCTGATATCCAACTGATAACACGACTGACAAGACTTCAACAGCCCCTTTGATGCTGAGGTGGCAAAATCCACAACCCTAGTTGCCCGGACAACAGTAACACCCGAATCCTCCTGTCCGATCCACAAACAAAAGACTGAATGTTTAACTAATTGTGGTCATTTTGTCTCAGGAACCTTTTGTTGACGTGTGTTATGGTGACCTTGGAATGAGTTTGCCTCCTCGCCTGAGTCTGTTTCGCCTTTCTGTTTGATCGCCGTCGACCCGAATAAATTGTCAACTTGTTCTCGGTGATTCTTCTTTAAACCTTTCAAAATGGAGTCAGTACAAAGGGTTACGACTAAGGTGAACGCGCACCAGCCGAACCGCTGGACCCGTGCTGGCGCAGCTCCAACGACCCGGGCCGGCGAGACAACGACAATTCGGCCAGAAGGTCAGATTCCATCATTCTCCAACATGATTTCACATTTACGTGACCATCATCCGTCACTTTACACAAAATTTAAGTAAACGCTGTCATGAACGTTTCCCACCAGCTACGAGAGTTCACTCCAGCATGTTTAGTGTGTCTAGCCATGGTAAAACAAATACTACAACGTAAGCTTGTTCACAAGGCAGATAACGTGGTTAGTTAGCATGCCAAGACGGCTAACTAGTTTCGTCTCTACCATTAGCCTACTTTTGTAAAGTCTTCCGCCATTGTAAACATCTGCTCAAAATAACATTTTCATAATACAGCCTGTGGTGTTTTTTTTTTCTCTCTGGTGACTTTCTGTGTTGAGAGACGGTGAGTGTGTGTTTAATGTGTAAATAATGATTCGAGTCATACACACGCGCACACGGTGAAACCGCTGTATTTTTGTTTAAGGTTATCATTAAGGGTGGTAACCTCTTGGTCCCTCACGATACGATACAAAGCTCACGTAACGATGATCTCACAATACAGCGATAAGACGATACATTGGTCAGGAAAACATTCTGGAATAATCTCCAAAACAATTAATAAACAGAAAAACAAGCTATTTTTAATCCTTCTGCAGTGAATTGGAATTCATCACTAATAGACGTCCAATCTGTTTGAGCTGGGAGGGTGGCAGCGAAGGAATATTTATTCTTTCGCTGCCATCCATCCCACTTCAAATGGATTAGACGTCTATCCCGGTCAATAGCAACCAATGAATTTCATTTGGGCGCATTTAAGGCCATTTGCTGTTTATGTTCAGTCATTTCTTGTTGATTTTGGAGCATTTATGGGTCACTTCCAGTTTATTCGATTCTTGGCAGGAGTATACTGATAACCTTTTGGGATACAAAGTATCACAATATATCACCATTTCCATATTTTGTAACACCCCTAGTTATCATACAGTCAAAATCTCATACTGGCACATGTCTACAGTGGTATGAAAAAGTATCTGAACCTTTTGGAATTTCTCACATTTCTGCATAAAATCCCCATCAAATGTGGTCTGATCTTTGTCAAAATCACACAGATGAAAATACAGTGTCTGCTTTAACTAAACCCACCCAAACATTTATAGGTTTTCATATTTTAATGAGGATAGCATGCAAACAATGACATTGATCAGATCACATTTGATAGTGATTTTATGCAGAAATGTGAGAAATACCAAAAGGTTCAGATACTTTTTTATACCACTGTATTGAAGACAATAATCATTCCCCATCATATTCTCAGATGTAAGTGTAATTTATCAGATGGCTTCCTCTAAAGATTGACACACATGACCTTTGACACCAGGGGGATTTGGAAACATAGCTTGTCCAATATCCACACTCCTTTGCTGCGCCAGCTATATTTACCAGTGTTAATGTCTCATAATAGAGGCTACTTGAGGTTAAACGGGGCATACACGCAACAGGAGTGTGACCGTGTCAGCTTTACACTACTCACCCACCTCCAACACACGCACAAAAAAGAACTACATGATCATAAATAGGGATGGGAATCAAAATCCGATTCCAATTGGGAACCGGTTCCGAGTGTTTCGAGGCCTCAACATCACAATGAAAAAGCCTTAACGATCCCTTTAACGATTCCTAAAGACGCGTATTGCGTCGTGACGTGTCTTGTTGTCCAGACGCATCAAACTAGCATGGCGCCAAGAACCACTCGCTCCAAAGTTTGACTACACTTCACCAGGAAAGAGTGTGAAAATGAAAGGTTACGACGGGTAAGCACGAGCATTGCAGCCATAAACATAACAATGACAGCACGTAGGTTCAAACGCTCGAAAGTGTGTCTTCACTTCACGAGGAAAAATTACAACAAAGCGACTTGCAGTCATTGCAAGGTGGAGATAACTGCATCGGGAGGGAATAGACTGCACTGTCCTCACCGAGACAGCTATACAGCTAGCTAAACTCCGAAATGACGATACAGAAGATGTTGGTATAATTTGCTGACTTTATTCAACCATCACTTGAAAAGTGAAACTAAAAATAGAAATGAAACAAATCAATTTCGTCCCCAATAACAAACAGGTTTGCATCAACGTAAATCAGCGATGATTAGCTGCTAATAACAGTATGGTTAGCATTCGTTCGCTAGCATTAGCACATCGTTCAAACCACTACACAACTGGATTTAAGTGTCCGATCGCGAGTGGAAACACAACAACAACAACACAAAAGATTATACATACAGGCGTTGCCTCTGTAGACATTAACATTAACAAAGAACGTAGGCTCGTAGAAGTGTTTCCCTCTCTCACTTTGCTCGTTCACTCGCTTGGATGCGGCATTTCTTCGGGTGCCCAAACTGCGGCCCGCGGCTGAAATACGGCCCGCCTCCACATTTGGTCCGGCCATTTTGATTTTTTTTTTTTCTCAATCGTGTTATTTATTTCCTGGCCTTTTTCCTTGAAGAATTCAGAGAGGGTTGTTTGGTTATTATCTATTTAATTAATAGTGTTTTTATTATTAATTATTATTATTATATTATTATTTTTATTTTATTTACTTTCATTCCGTGGAGAATCCAGAAAGGGTTATTTGATTGTGGCTTTCTGAAAAACAATAATTTTTTACATTTATGCACTTCTGCAATCGTCACACTTTTTTTGTTACAAAATGACCCCGGCCCCTCATCAGAGAAGGGAAAAGTTATGTGGCCCTCACAGGAAAAAGTTTGGGGACCCCTGCTTTAACACATATTGCCAAACGCAGAACAACAACCTATCTGCCAATATATACCAATATTTTTTATTTCTATTAGATAAATGTTTCAGTAAAATGTTACACATTCTTGTGTATTTGCCACTTATTGCCACAGTTAACATTGAGGCTTTGGGCCTCTTTTGATCTCGTTGTGAGTTTGTAAGGTTGTGAGTTCTGATTAAACAAACACGATGCCAATCAAAACGTTTGTTGTTCTTTTTCCCCAAATTAGAATTGATAAGAGAATCGATAAAGAATTGAATCGTTAAGCAATATCGATAATGGAATCGGAATCGTAAAAATCCTATCAATTCCCATCCCTAATCATAAATATTCAATTAGAGCCTTTTTAGAACACACATGCTGTATAAAAATGATATACTGTGTATTAGGGGTGTGACAAAATATCGAAATGGTGATATATCGTGCTATTTTGTATCCCAAAAGGTTATCGATATGCTCCTGCCAAGAATCGAGATATCGTTTTAAAAAGGTGTCAATGTTTTAAAGAATAAATCATATATATTAGGCCTGAACGATATTGGAAAAAACTATTGCTGCGATTTTTTGGGGATTTGCGATATATTGCGATATTATATTGCGATATTAAAAAAAAAATGTATATATTTTTTTTTTTTCAAGAAATTTTCAGAAAATGACTTAAATAGCTGTTTGGAAAGACTTTAGATGACTCACCATCACCACAGTGTACAGTCATCCCTTGTTTTTCGCGGTTAATGAGGACCAGAACCTGCCGCGATAAGTGAAAAACTGCGAAGTAGCACCCCCCCCCCCCTTTTTTTTTTTTTTTGTGTGTGTGTTTTTTGTGCCCAATGTATTTATTTAGATTTAGCATTGGAAAGAGATACATAAAAGACATGTTTTTTTCTCACTTTTCCCCCCAAAGTGATTTAAAAAATGTATATAAATAAATGGTTTTTAAGCACTTCAAATTTCATAATTATGATAAGTTTTAAACATAACTGTCCAACCAAATCATTTTTGAACAAGAATAAAGTACTGTAGCAGATAAATGCTTGGCTTTATTAAATGCTTCTGTTTATCTACTTTAGCTGTGACCGTTGAAGTGACATGTAGAAATTTCAAACTCCTCATGATCACTTCTGGCATTTAAATGTCTCCAACGTCCCCACAGTACACACATTCATTCCAGCGCGGCTTCCTTGCAACTGTTTAAGAAGTTAAACGATGATTGACAGATGCCCGTGTGAAGTCTGCTTCTTTGGCCAGATCAAAGCCATCGTTGTGTGCAGTGACTGAAAGGATCACAAGACTGGGAGAAGGAGGGTAGGAGGCTGTGCGCAGACCAGAAAGTGAGGCGTATGTGGATCAAAAAAAAGAAAAACTATCGCACGTGCTTGCGATGGGACTATCGCGCACACGCACATCGCGATGGCGATGTCTAAACGATATATCGTTCAGGCTTAATATATATATATATAAATATTAGGGCTGTCAAAATTATCGCGTTAACGTGCGGTAATTAATTTTTTAAATTAATCACGTTAAAATATTCGACGCAATTAACGCACATGTCCCGCTCAGACAGTATTCTGCCTTTTGGTAAGTTTTACAGCAAGGTTTTTTGTGCTGTCTAACAGCGAACTCTTGTGGTCGCTTTGCGACATGGTTTATTGCTTTCTTGCCAGTTCAATATGGCTGCACGACGTCTCGGGCTGACGCCTACGTTGTAATGTTGTGCTTATATGATCCTTGGACAAGATTTGTCCGTAAGTATGGTTGTTGTAAAGAATGTACATACAGTGCCTTGCAAAAGTATTCGGCCCCCTTGAACCTTGCAACCTTTCGCCACATTTCAGGCTTCAAACATAAAGATATAAAATTTTAAATTTTTGTCAAGAATCAACAACGAGTGGGACACAATCGTGAAGTGGAACAAAATTTATTGGATAATTTAAACTTTTTTAACAAATAAAAAACTGAAAAGTGGGGCGTGCAATATTATTCGGCCCCCTTGCGTTAATACTTTGTAGCGCCACCTTTTGCTCCAATTACAGCTGCAAGTCGCTTGGGGTATGTTTCTATCAGTTTTGCACATCGAGAGACTGACATTCTTGCCCATTCTTCCTTGCAAAACAGCTCGAGCTCAGTGAGGTTGGATGGAGAGTGTTTGTGAACAGCAGTCTTCAGCTCTTTCCACTGATTCTCGATTGGATTCAGGTCTGGACTTTGACTTGGCCATTCTAACCCCTGGATACGTTTATTTTTGAACCATTCCATTGTAGATTTGGCTTTATGTTTTGGATCATTGTCCTGTTGGAAGATAAATCTCCGTCCCATTCTCAGGTCTTGTGCCGATACCAACAGGTTTTCTTCCAGAATCCATCTTCCCGTCAATTTTAACCATCTTCCCTGTCCCTGCTGAAGAAAAGCAGGCCCAAACCATGATGCTGCCGCCACCATGTTTGACAGTGGGGATGGTGTGTTCAGGGTGATGAGCTGTGTTGCTTTTACGCCAAACATATCGTTTTGCATTGTGGCCAAAAAGTTCAATTTTGGTTTCATCTGACCAGAGCACCTTCTTCCACATGTTTGGTGTGTCTCCCAGGTGGCTTGTGGCAAACTTTAAACGAGACTTTTTATGGATATCTTTGAGAAATGGCTTTCTTCCTGCCACTCTTCCATAAAGGCCAGATTTGTGCAGTGTACGACTAATTGTTGTCCTATGGACAGACTCTCCCACCTCGGCTGTAGATCTCTGCAGTTCATCCAGAGTGATCATGGGCCTCTTGGCTGCATCTCTGATCAGTTTTCTCCTTGTTTGAGAAGAAAGTTTGGAAGGATGGCCGGGTCTTGGTAGATTTGCAGTGGACTGATGCTCCTTCCATTTCAATATGATGGCTTGCACAGTGCTCCTTGAGATGTTTAAAGCTTGGGAAATCTTTTTGTATCCAAATCCGGCTTTAAACTTCTCCACAACAGTATCTCGGACCTGCCTGGTGTGTTCCTTGGTTTTCATAATGCTCTCTGCACTTTAAACAGAACCCTGAGACTATCACAGAGCAGGTGCATTTATACGGAGACTTGATTACACACAGGTGGATTCTATTTATCAACATCGGTCATTTAGGACAACATTGGATCATTCAGAGATCCTCACTGAACTTCTGGAGTGAGTTTGCTGCACTGAAAGAAAAGGGGCCGAATAATATTGCACGCCCCACTTTTCAGTTTTTTATTTGTTAAAAAAGTTTAAATTATCCAATAAATGTTGTTCCACTTCACGATTGTGTCCCACTTGTTGTTGATGCTTGACAAAAAAATTAAATTTCATATCTTTATGTTTGAAGCCTGAAATGTGGAGAAAGGTTGCAAGATTCAAGGGGGCGGAATACTTTTACAAGGCACTGTATTATGTTAATAAGCGAAATGTTATATTTTTTGTATGAGACGCTTTTTGTTTATGTTTTATGAACCTGTATAGCGTGCTAAGCTAACGTTGTTGCTAATGCAATGCTTGTGTACTTTTTTTTGTAGTTTCACTACGGTCTAAAGAGGACAGTGGTTTGAGGCCATTTTATTAATAAATCAGATGAAAAAGGAAGACGTCTGATTATTAAGGCGTCGTTCACTAGCTGTCTAGCTTTAGAAAAAGTAGACGCTTCGGAGTCAGGACAGCATAGACAGATTTAAATGACAGTAGTAGAGTGAAATGCCCACTACAGTCCTTATATACCGTATGTTGAATGTATATATCCATCTTGTGTCTTATCTTTCCATTCCAACAAATTATTTTACAGAATATATATATAATTTACAGAAAAATATGGCATATTTTATAGATGGTTTGAATTGCGATTAATTGCGATTAGTTAATTTTTAAGCTGTAATTAACTCGATGAAAAATTTTAACCGTTTGACAGCCCTAATATATATATATATATATATATATATATATATATATATATATATATATATATATATATATATATATAATATATATTAGGGTTGTTCCGATCATGTTTTTTTGCTCCCGATCCGATCCCGATCGTTTTAGTTTGAGTATCTGCTGATCCCGATATTTCCCGATCCGATTGCTTTGTTTTTTTTTTGTTTTTTTTTGCTCCCGATTCAATTCCAATCATTCCCGATAATTTTTCCCGATCATATACATTTTGGCAATGCATCAAGAAAAACATGAATAAAAATCGGACAAATATACGCATTCAACATACAGTACATAAGTACTGTATTTGTTTATTATGACAATAAATCCTCAAGATGACATTATTACCATTCTTTCTGTGAGAGGGATCCACGGATAGAAAGACTTATAAGGATAAATGTGACTTTGTATATTGTGACTAAATATTGCCATCTAGTGTATTTGTTGCACTTTCAGTAAATGATACTGCAGCCATTTAACCTCTGCCCAAATGCATGATGGGAAGTGCAACTATGACTGTGCGTAGGGGCACCAATTGATATATCTTCTCTGCGTAGGGAAAGAACATAGGGTGTTAAGAAAATGATCAACTACTACCTTTATTCCACACATTGCCTCCCACGTTATTTGTAATTAGTGAGAGAGGTATTGTAAGGCTTTAGCCACATAAAAATTGACTCCAAAGGCTGTCAAAATTCTCTCAAAATACTCATTACACGCTGCCTTTTAGTGCTATTTATAGGTAAAACGGCATCTTTATAAATTGAACGCAACAATGCGTGAGTGGGTCGTGCAGCACATGCATTAATTATTTAACGTGATTAATTAAAAAAAAAAAAAAATTACCACCGTTAACGCAATAAATTTGATAGTCCTACTTTAAGCCAAAACTACTCTGGATGAGTGTAAGACATTTTGTCTGTAACGTTAAATACAATTAGAAAACAATTTAAATAAAAAATATATATGTTAAAAAAAAGGCATGCCCGATATTTTTTTGCCCATTCCGATATTTTGAAAATGACGTGATCGGACCCGATCAATTGGCGTCGGGACATCTTTAATATATATATATATATTAGGGCTGTCAAACGATTAAAATTTTTAATCGAGTTAATTACAGCTTAAAAATTAATTAATCGTAATTAATCGCAATTCAAACCATCTATAAAATATGCCATATTTTTCTGTAAATTATATATATATTCTGTAAAATAAATTGTTGGAATGGAAAGATAAGACACAAGATGGATATATACATTCAACATACGGTACATAAAGACTGTAGTGGGCATTTCACTCTACTGTCATTTAAATCTGTCTATGCTGTCCTCACTCCGAAGCGTCTACTTTTTCCAAAGCTAGACAGCTAGTGAACGACGCCTTAATAATTAGATTTCTTCCTTTTTCATCTGATTTATTAATTAAATGGCCTCAAACCATTGTCCTCTTTAGACCGTCGTAAAACTACAAAAAGTACACAAGCATTGCATTAGCAACAACGTTAGCTTAGCACGGTATACAGGTTCACTAAAACAAAAAGAGTCTCATACAAAAAATATAACATTTCGCTTACTAACATAATATGTACATTCTTTACAACAACCATACTTACGGACAAATCTTGTCCAAGGACCATATAAGCACAACATTACAACGTAGGCGTCAGACCGAGACGCCGTGCAGCCATAATGAACTGGCAAGAAAATAAACCATGTCGCAAAGCGACCACAAGAGTTCACTGTTGGACAGCATAAAAAGCCTTGCTGTAAAACTTACCAAAAGGCAGAATACTTTCTGAGCGGGACATGTGTGTTAATTGCGTCAAATATTTTAACGTGATTAATTTAAAAAATTAATTACCGCGCGTTAACGCGATAATTTTGACAGCCCTAATATATATATATATATATTTTTAAAAGGAACCAACAAGTTGTTAACAAAATCTTCCACCATAATCCAACCCCTAGCAAAAAGTATGAAATCACCAGTCTCGGACGAGCACTAACTCAGACATTTTGATCATGTAGAACAAACTCAAATAAAAAGCTTGAAAAAATAATGAATTTGTTCAAAAGTGCAACTCTTAAGCATTCAGAAACACTAAAAGAAATGAATAAAAAACTTTGTGGTGGTCAGTAAATGTTAATTATATAGAGCAAGTGTAGGGGAATATATATGGAATCGCACCTTTCCAAGGAAAAAAAATTGGAATCATGAGAAACAAACAAAGAAATAACAATCAAAACACATCTCTAGTATTTAGTAGCACCACCTCTGGCTTTTATGGCAGCTTGCAGTCTCTGAGGCATGGAATTGATGAGTATTCTTCATCAATCTGGTGCCAACTCTCTTTGAATGCAGTTGCCAGATCATTCATGCAGGTCGGAGCCTTGCTCTGGACCATTTTTTTTCAATTTTTACCACAGGTTATCAATAGGGTTGAGATCTGGGCTATTTGCAGGCCGTGACATTGACTGGATTGAATCCTTCTCCAATGAATGCTTTAACAGTTTTAGCTCTGTGGCATGATGCATTGTCATCTTGGAAAATGACAAACATATTTTCAATTTGAAGGGATAAGAAAGCTGTCTAAATTCTCAATGTAAACTTGTGCATTTATTGAAGATTTAACCACAGCCATCTCCCCAGTGCCTTTGCCTGACATGCAGCCCCATATCATCAAGGACTGAGGGAATTTTGATGTCTTCTTCAGGCAAACATCTTTGTAAATCTCCCTGGAACGGCACCAAACAAAAGTTCCAGCATCATCACCTTGTCCAATGCAAATTCTTGACTCTTGACACCTTGTCAAGAGTCAAGAATCTGCATTGGACAAGGTATCAAGAGTCAAGAATTTGCATTGGACAAGGTGATGATGCTGGAACTTTTGTTTGGTGCTGTTCCAGTGAGACCTTAAATGGCCCAAAATTGCCTGGCATTGACTGCCACTGACAGCCATAGACATCCAATCCATTTGAAGTGGGAATGTTCATTCGCTGCCACTAGAGCTGAAACGAATACTCGAGTAACTCGAGTTTAAAAACTGACCCAAGTAATTTTATTCACCTCGAGGAATCGTTTAATTTTGCCAGCTCTAAGCATCACGTTTTGCCCGGACTACTTTTAATGCGGGACAACGTGCTGACGTCACGTGCGTAGAGGAAGAAGCAATTAAATTTTTTTTAAAAAAAACTTACTGCAGCCGACAGCTGCTACAAACTACGCCGAAGTTGCTAAAAACTACGCCCGTATGATGCTAGTGTGGTAGCAGCTAGTGTCTGATGCGTCTCATAAGTATCGCATGCATTTAGGGCAGCGTTAGTAAACAGCCGCCATCTTTAAGCAGTACACTTCTTGGCGCTAATAAATATAACGTTACTGTCACTCGCTCATGTAACGTTAGCCCCTCGGAGGGCTAGGTTTCTATTGATTATGACCACTGTCGATGCGTGGCTAACGTGTCTTACATACAGGCTTTATTTAATCTGTAAAAACACAGCGCTGTAGAGTGATAAGGGTGTAAAATTAAAACATAATAAAGCTAACGGTCAGTTTTAGCTCAGTAGTCATTGCTGAATAAAACACCAAGTAGCACTGGTCCCTAATGTGCTCCAATACAGCAAGTATCATACATTTATTTTGAACACTGCAAAAACTCAAAATCCTATCAGTACTTACAGTTTAGACTAACTTAAAACTTCACTAGAACTTAGAACTAGAAAATAGCTTGACACAAATGGAAATTCAACTAAAACACGTGGGGAAAACACTTAACTTTTAAGTGATGTGTGTTATCAAGCGTAATGGCATTTTTAGGTTAGAAATATACTGTATACATTTGTTTAAATAGATCTAAAAGTTTTTTGCACGAAAGCAGTGAATTCTTTTTCTTTTGATTCTAGTCACATCTGAAAGGCAATTGTTGGCTATTTCAACAATGTACATCGAAAATGAAGACATTGATTGACTGAAAATGGTTCAATATTGGATTAAATGTCTTTTTTTCTCATGTATATTCAGGGGTGCATATACGTGGTCCGCATGCGCGCATGCGTACAGGACGTAGACAAACACGCTGGCCCTCGACGGATTCCATACGCTTTTGCGTACCGATGGCTGACCACTGTATTTGCGGCGGACACGAGAAAATCACTTCTCAAAATGTCAAAGAGGCAAGCCCCACTGAGTAATTATTTCCGTGTTCCCCCACCGCCGTCAAAAGACAGACGGACGACAGAGACGTCACCGGAGCTACCGAAAAAAAAAAGACTTTTGCTGAAAAGTGGCTGCAGGTGGTACCATGGCTAGAAGCAAATGATCCTCGCACGGAAATGTGGGACAAAATTTGCCGTGAGAATCCCAATGTCGCTGATAAGAGCAACGCATTTTATGTAGGGTCAAAGAATTTCAGCCATCCAAACTTTGAAAAGCATGAAAAAAAACAGAGCTTGTGGCAATTAAGCAAACTATCGATGTCAGACAGGACCCCACTCGCCCTATGGACAAGTGGCGGAATAAAGTAAAGAACAGCGCCATGCACTGATAAACGTGTTTTTGCTCTGATTTCACAAAGCTAAACATGCACGTTTAATGAGCTCTTATGAGGAGGGCATCCCACTTTTACAAAGGTTTGGAGTTAATGTGGGAGCCGCATAATGCCCTTTATTTTAAATTAGTGCTTTTATGTTTATTTCTTTACATTTCACTTCAAAGTAATGGCAATTTTGTTGTGCCGGTTGATGTTAATCGAGCATTAATTGTATATAATTAATTAAAGGTAATTGGCTCTAAGTAAAGCTTGTCATAATTTTATCGCATCAGGCAGGTCGGCTCTCAATTTCAATGAGGACCAAGTCACATCTCCAAGTCCTCCTCTGAGAACCTGGGCAAAAAAAATATGTGTACCCCTGTGTATATTTATAATTGCTCTTTACCTAAAAAAAAAACGTTTTATCCGATTACTCGATAGGATTTTCAGTCGATTACTCGATTGCTAAAATATTCGATAGCTGCAGCCCTAGCTGCCACCCTCCCACTTCAAATGGATTGGACGTCTACTAGTGATAAACTCATTCCAATTCACACTAGAAGCTTTTTTTCTGTTAATTAGTTGTTTGTAGAATATCCTAAAATGATTTCCTGACCGGTGCATCGATAATCGTTGTATCGCCCTATCGTCAGCTCACCGTTATCGTGAGCTTTGTATCGCAAATCGTATCGTATCGTGAGGTACCAAGAGGTTCACACTCCTACTGTGAATAAAAGTATTCTCCATGTTGTCAAAGAACAAGTTTTCAATTTAAATTAATTCATGTGCAGCATTCATTTTGCATGTAGGTCAACTGCTGTACACTGAGACAGTCGAATATCAACATCATACTAAAGCTGACAATAGAAAGTATGTTACATAAAGATTGACGTTGAAATCATTTGAATCAGATTGACAGTCAAATCCAGTATTTAGAGTAAGAGTGTAAAGAAAGAGAAGAAAGGAGGGCAAAAAAAGTCTCAGCATGTCTGTGTACTCAAGTTCCATTTTCACAAAGAGGTAACAAAGGTTCAAGCGGGGAGAAACAGCATTCTCACAGACTGCTGAGCTGAAGACGCAATGAGGAAATCCACACAAACATACAGTATTCAGCAGGAAGGATACAAATTCTTACTGCGTTATAAAATTGGATTTTGAAAGTCATAAGCGTACACTACTATCATAAAACTACGCGTTGGAAGACTAATATTGGTTTGGTTTGGACAATCCTCTCATGAGACCATACTAAGGCTGACTCCTAATTAAATTCCCTCTGAATTAATGCTGAGAAATTATACCTCTTAAAGACAAACAAAAGATAAAAGTGTAGCTTCACCAAAATTTCAGCCTGTCATTCCATTGGGTACAAGTGTACACTCTAATGAGAATGAAATCTAGTACTAAGAACTAGTGCTGCAACAAAAGATTAATCAAACGATTACCATAATTTTCGGACTATAACGCGCACCTACAGTTGTGGTCAAAAGTTTACATACACTTGTGAAGAACATAATGTCATGGCTCTCTTGAGTTTCCAGTTATTTCTACAACTCTGATTTTTCTCTGATAGAGTGATTGGAACAGAAGTTTGGTTCTTTTATGACTTTATTATGGGTTAACAGAAAAAGTGATCAAATCTGCTGGGTCAAAAAATATACATACATGGATCTGAAAAAGCGAATCATTGACTTGAACAAGTCAGGAAAGTCACTTGGAGCCATTTCAAAGCAGCTGCAGGTCCCAAGAGCAACAGTGCAAACAATTGTTTGTAAGTATAAAGTGCATGGCACTGTTTTGTCACTGCCACGATCAGGAAGAAAACGCAAGCTATCACCTGCTGCTGAGAGAAAATTGGTCAGGAGGGTGAAGATTCAACCGAGAATCGCCAAAAAGCAGATCTGCCAAGAATTAGAAGCTGCTGGAACACAGGTGTCAGTGTCCACAGTCAAGCGTGTTTTGCATCTCCATGGACTGAGAGGCTGCCGTGCAAGAAGGAAGCCCTTGCTCCTAAAGCGGCACCTTAAGGCTCGACTGAAGTTTGCTGCTGATCACATGGACAAAGATAAGACCTTCTGGAGGAAAGTTCTGTGGTCAGACGAAACAAAAATCCAGCTGTTTGGCCACAATGCCCAGCAATATGTTTGGAGGAGAAAAGGTGAGGCCTTTAACCCTAAGTACACCATGCCTACCGTCAAGCACGGTGGTGGTAGTATTATGCTGTGGGGCTGTTTTGCTGCCAATGGAACTGGTGCTTTACAGAGAGTAAATGGGATAATGAAGAAGGAGGATTACCTTCAAATTCTTCAAGATAACCTAACGTCATCAGCCCGAAGATTGGGTCTTGGGCGCAGTTGGGTCTTCCAACAGGACAATGACCCCAAACACACATCAAAAGTGGTAATGGAATGGCTAAATCAGGCTAGAATTAAGGTTTTCGAATGGCCTTCCCAAAACCCCATTGAGAACTTGTGGACAATGCTGAAGAAACAAGTCCATGTCAGAAAGCCATCAAATTTAACTGAACTGCACCAATTCTGTCAAGAGGAGTGGTCAAAGATTCAACCAGAAGCTTGCCAGAAGCTTGCGGATGGCTACCAAAAGCGCCTAATTGACGTGAAAATGGCCAAGGGACATGTTACCAAATATTAGCGCTGCTGTATGTATATTTTTGACCCAGCAGATTTGATCACTTTTTTTCTGTTCACCCATCATAAAGTCATAAAAGAACCAAACTTCATGAATGTTTTTTGTGACAAAGAAGTATCTGTTCCAATCGCTCTATCAGAGAAAAATCAGAGTTGTAGAAATAACTGGAAACTCAAGAGAGCCATGACATTATGTTCTTCACAAGTGTATGTAAACTTTTGACCACAACTGTACCTATGAGCCGCCAACCACCAAATTTGACGCGAAAACGGCATTTGTTCATACTATGAATAAATTAGTCGAGTTAATCACAGCTAAAAAATTAATCAATTGTAATTAATTGCAATTCAAACCATCTCGAAAATATGCCGTATTTTTCTGTTAAGTATTGTTTGAATGGAAAAATAAGACAAGACGGATATATACTTTCAACATACTGTACATGAGTACTGTATTTGTTTATTATAACAAAAAAACAAGATGGCATTAACATTATTAACATTCTTTCTGTTAAAGGGATCCACGGCTAGAAAGACTTGTACTAACATTTATCTTTTAAGAACTACAAGTTATACTAATTTTATATTAAAACCCCTCCTAATGTTTTCGTTTTACTAAAATTTGTAAAATTTTCAATCAAAAAAACTAGTAAACGGCTCCCTGCCGTTCTTCCACAGTGTCTTTAATTACGTAAGGTAGTGATTGAAATACACCACAAAGTGTCAATGGCTTAGAAATCAAGCCAATGAGTGGGTTTTGTCCCTCGACTGACGTCGTCGTTTCCTATTTTACTGTGAAGGGAAAAGGTACCGTTCTCGCACACACCATATAATTGTTTGCATTAGTATAACACATTCATTTAACTATAGTTTAGGCAGACTCCACTCAGTGTCCTTGAACACAGTAAAGTGAATCACCTTATCGGCGCTCATGAGGGGGAAAAGGAAAAATGGTATCGTTTCTCGTAGGCACCGTCTAACTGTTTGCATTACTCGAACACACGTAATATAATCGATCAGGGAATAGTATCATTTCTCATATTCACTGTAGGACTGCACTACTCTAACACGCCTAATGTAAAATAAATAGCACACCGTTTAAAAAAACAGAATAGATACACAACGCCATCTTATCACAGAAGCCCAAAACGTGTGCGCCACGAGCAAGATTGACGCACCAAACTCTGGCAATCAGTCCTCCCGACAAACGAACAAGGACAAAGACCAGCGCGCTTTGTCCTAAAACAAGTAGTGCCAGCCCGGATAATAAAGTTGATAGCAGGCGCTTGTGACGTCAAGACCAGTCTCGGTCGCTGTGGCAACCAAATCCCATCCACGCATGAACCTAAACAGCCCGAAACCGTCCAGAGAGGGATGATCCCAAAGCAACTCCTGGACACACCTCCGGCCGACCCACGGACTTAAAAACACTGGACACTGAGATAAGACAGATTTTGCTGCTCGGAAACATGTAGCCTTGTATTGGATCCAGAATTGTCCCTCCGTCGTCTGTTTTTGCCTTGTTTTTGATCATTGTCAACGAATAAATTGTCAACCTGCTTTCGGCGAGTCTTTTTCAAACTTTTGGAACATGGAGTCAGTACAAAGGGTTAATATCAGAGATCATCGGCAGAGCGGCACTTTGTTCAGCTGTCGCTGTTTCCGTGCAGCTTGTCTGGGGAGGCGAATTTCAACAACTGCGGGTTCATTGTACCTTACGTTCATTTGAGTGCTGGCTTCACAACGTACGAGACCCCTGATAGTTTGTCTATTGTGACTAAATATTGCCATCCAGTGTATTTGTTGAACTAAACGAAATGTTTGAATAGAGTATGACCAAAGTCTGAGTGAGTTCTATGTGTATTTTGCATAGCTTTTTGAATGGGAATGCCAGTTCTCTTTGCACTGTTGTTTAACTGTGTGAGAATAGGGCCTCATTAATACAGATTCAAGCACTTTTCTTTTTGTGAACATTATTTTTTTTGGGAGGTAGGAATATTATTTTTGTTGTGCTTTCACTAAATGATACTTATGTTTGTTGTGAAGGAGTTGCCGAAGCTTATGCCAATAAACGCCGCGGTCCAATGAACGCCTGTGACCACTCGCCTTTCTCTGCCTCTTAGCTCTCAGTGTGCAAAAAACGGCGTCATTGTAATCTGTTTGAGGCAATGCATGAGCAGGTCATTCCGCGCATGCGTTAAATGCGTCAAATATTTTAACGTGATTCATTTTAAAAAATTAATTGCCGCCCGTTAACGCGATACATTTTACAGCACTGGTTCATAGATAAGCCGCACTGGACGATAAGCCGCAGCTGTCCTCACTGCATTATGGGATATATGGGATATTTACACCAAAATATATTAACTGCTAACACTTTATTTGAAAGCGGCATCATAAGATTCATAAGACCAAATGAAGCACTGTGAACCAATAAGCTGCAAAGCTTCACTGCTTCAAGAAGCTTCATTTAGGCATCACTGCTCCCTTGGGGGAGACAGTTGACCTATGCCGCCATCTGCTGTCAACACTGTTGTCGATCATCATGCCTCCTAGCATGCATTGCAGCGCTACAGATGTAAATAACAATCACAATTCATGTTCTGTGCTAATTATTTCTTCAGTTACTATGGTCAGTTTTTGTTACATCAGTAGAATATAAATAAGCAACTTGTTCTGAATGTTTGGGCTAAAATATATCGTAAATGCACAAAACCTTTGCATTTTAAACTTTTTATTTTATAAGTTTATTAAATTTCTTGCTTATAGACTAGTCGCAAATAAAATCTGAGACAAGTCGGCAAGGAAATTAGCCGAAATTCCCACCCGGTGTTTACATACTGTTGTCTCACTACACAGTTTAATTTATCCATAAACTCCACCATCAGACATGACAGCTCCCACAGACATTGCACCACGCTTTCCCGTAGGGGGCCGACCCAGGGAGAATATTGAGTTGGCTTTCACTGTGATAAACAGATGCTGCGTTCTAACGCCGGATTTAGTTGGAAACAGGACGAAGGTTTTACTGCATACATACAGGCAGGAGTGTTTCAAGAGTGATTTGGTCGAGGACTCAAGGTAATTATTATATCAAATAGCACCATGCATGCACTTTGAAACGTGAAAAAAAAAAAAAAAAAAATCAATGGATAAAATTAGTATAATTCCGCGATTTAAGCATTTATCGTATTTTTCGGACTATAAGTCGCGTTTTTTTTTCATATTTTGGCTGGGGGTGCGACTTATACTCGGGAGCGACATGTGTGGAATTATTAACACATTATGATATAATTTCACATGTTATTTTGGTGTTTTGCAGTGACGCTGATGGTTTTGTAAAGTTGTTAGCATGTTCTTATGCTATAGTTATCTGAATAACTCTTTATAGCTATGGCCACGTTCGCGTTCTGCCTTTGGCAGTGTATGTTCAATTGTATTATTGACTTTTTTATCTTGAAATGGATGCATTTAGTTTATGGCGCTTTCACGCCCACATGAGGGCGCATTCGCACTTGTTTACGTGAAGAAGAGTGCTCACACGCCAGAAGAAGACAGACAGCTACATAGCTCTGAGTGAGTAAGTGAGTGGGCGAGTTAGCGAGAGAGAATAGACGGCTGCGAACCTACTTTCATTGTTTATGCTTTTATATCATCTCTACAGAGGCAACGCCTGCGTGTATCATCTTTTCTGTTGTTGTTGTGTGTTTTCCACCCGCGATCGGACACTTAGAGCCAGTTGTGTGGTTGTTTGAACGATGTGCTAATAATAGCGAACGCATGCTAACCTGTTACTTATTACTAATAGTACCTAATTATCATTTATTTACGTTGATGCAAAACTGTTTTCTATCGAGGACCAAATTAATTCAGCAAATTATACTGACGTCCAGCATTGTCTTTTGGGAGTTCGCTGTATAGCCAGGACCGAGCCGTAACGTAGGACAGTATATTCACATTTCGTTGTTCATACACTGTACATTTATTTAGCATGTTGTTCTCTATTGTATTTTTATATTAAATTGCCTTTCAAGATGACATGCCTGTTCTATGTGTTGGATTTTATCAAGTAAATTTCCCCCCAAAATTCGACTTATACTCCGGTGCGACTTGTATATGTTTTTTTTCTCTTCGTTGGGCATTTTATGGCTGGATTGACCTATACTCAGGAGCAACTTGTAGTCCGAAAAATACGGTAGTTACAAGTAGAGCTGAAACGAATACTCGAGCAACTCGAGTTTAAAAACTGATCCGAGTAATTTTATTCACCTCGAGTAATCGTTTATTTTGACAGCTCTAAGCATCACGTTTTGCTCGGACTACTTTTAATGTGGGACAACGCACTAATGTCACGTGCGGGGAGGGAAAAAAAAAAAAAAAACCTTACTGCTGCTACAAACTACGCCGACGTTGCTAAATACTAGTCCGCACGATGCTACGTTGGTAGCAGGTAGCGTCTGATGTGTCTCATAGAGATCCCATGTATGTTGAACTAGATGCATAATGACAGCCTCGGCCGCGTCTGGGCAGCGTTAGTATACAGCCGCCATCTTAAAGCAGTAGAGCGCTAAGCGCTAATAAAGAGCGCTAAGCGCTAATAAATAAGATTAACGTTACTGTCACTACTAGCTCACGTAACGTTAGCCCTGCAGAGGGCTAGGTTTCTATTAATTATGACCACTGTCGATGCGTGGCTAACATGTCTTACATACAGGCTTTAACATAACATAGCATTGTGGAGTGATGAGAGTGTAAAATAAAAACTTAATAATGCTAACTATCAATTTTAGCTCAGTAGTCATTGCTGGATAAAACACCAAGTAGCACTGGTCCCTAATGTGCTCCAATACAGCATAGCATTTATTTTGAACACTGCAAAAACTCAAAATCCTATCAGGACTTACAGTTTAGACTAACTTAAAACTTAACTAGAACTTGAAAATGGCTTGACACAAATCGAAATTCAATGGAAACACGTGGGAAAAGTCCTAACTTTTAAGTGATGTGTGTTATCAAGCGTAACGGCATTTTTAGGTAATATATATATATATATATATATATATATATATATATATATATATATATACATATATATATTTTTTTTAAATAAGAACTCAAAGTTTTTTGAGTGAAAGCAGTGAATTAGTCTTTTTATTATTCTAGTTACATCTGAGATGCAATTGTTGGCTGTTTTCAACAATATACATCGAAAATAAAGACATTGACTGAAAATGGTTCAAGATTAGATGAAATGTCTTGTTTTCTCATGTATATTTATAATTGCTCTTCACCTAAAAATATATTTGTTTTATCCGATTACGCGATTAATCGATAGAATTTTCAGTCGATTACTCAATTACGAAAATATTCGATAGCTGCAGTCCTCGTTAAAAGTACTTCTCAATTTAAAAATCTCTTTGTTTTGTGACGGCGGCCATGTTGGATTACACATTACCGTAACTTCGGCGTGAAATATTTACGTAAAATGAACGATAACTTCCCGTTTTTTGTTGTTGTTGTTGCTTTTAACCAAAAATCTAGACTGTTTTACGTTCATACTTTAAGAAATTCTGTCATTTAATCATTTATTTACAAGAAATTTCAACTTAAAAAGCTCTTTGTTTCGTGACGGCCGCTATGTTGGATTTTGAATCTCAACACAATAGCGGACTTCACCTATATAAGTTGTGATTGTATAGAGAAAAATGCAAATTTTGCTTTTGTTGAGTAAAATTAAAGATGATTCTGCATGCTTTCCTCAAGTATTAAGTTTCTGATGTGAAAATTCAGTGATTTATTTGCTGTTGAAAACTTTCACTAAAGAAGCTTCATTTGGCCATCACTGCTCCCTTAGGGGGAGACAGTTGACCTATGCTGCCACCTGCTGTCAACAATGTTGTCATACAACATGCCTCCTAGTATGTATTGCAGCGCTACAGATGTAAATATCAAAATTCATGTTCTGCACTAATTATTTCTTCAGTTACTGTTCTAGTTGTTTCATTAATTGCTAGTTATGATATTTGATAACACTTTATTTGACAGTGGCGCTATAAAACTGCCATAAGACCATCGTAATTATGACACATCGCTGCCATGAGCATTAATGAATGCTTATGACATATGCCATTCTGTGTCATCCTGGAAATGATCTCACTTTTGAATGGATGTAAAAGATCCGGGCTGGACATAAATGGAGTCAGTGACATAATTTGCCGGATGATAATTATTGACATCTGTCATAAGCATTCATTAATGCCCATGAGGGAGAAATTTGTCTATATTATAATGACAAAAGGTTTACTATTGTTGCAATACTGTGTATTTTTTTTGGCACAGCTCATAAATGAAGTGTGCAACTTTACAATAACATTGTTACTAAATCTTTGACTCCCAAGTCCCTACTCACGTCTGCCGGTTTTCATTCAGCCTCATAAAATACACAGTGCTAACAAGCATTGTGTCAATAGCGGCCCAGAGGTATAATCAATATAAGAAACACAGCATTGGGGAGTTTTGAAGCTGCAACTACATTTGCTGCAGCGAAGCTCTGACTCAACCTCAATCTGCCAGCGAGTTTAGCAGCTCTCAGCAATGCCACTTAAAATAAACTGTCACATGTCTACAAGCATGTTTGTTAACACAGGAACCGTTTATAGTAGCAGCGCCTGCTGAACCAATTCCCCTTCCCAAAACACAGGAGGCATTTGCGAGTTGGGCCATAGACTTCATAACCTATTGACATGACACGGGAAACGGGGCCGATCCGTGGGGGGCCTATTTTCAAAAACTTCAAATATTTTCAAAACCAAAGCTGCTACCGACCTAAAACCAAAACAGGCACCTACCTTAGCCATATATGAAAAGTCGTTGCCTTATAAAATGCCGATTATTTTTTATATATGTATAACAACAGTTAAAATGGCTATAAAATTCTCAGATTTTGCATTAGATACACAAAAATCACCAAATGCAGAGATAATGACCTATATTTTCAGGATCAATAGCAATATTTAACATATCATATAAGTTTTCACCCAAAATAGCAACTTAAAAATGTTTTAACAGCTAATAAATCACTCATTTTTCACATCAGAAACTTAATACTTGAGGAAAACATGGAGAAGCAATTATAAATAATTTATAAATAGATTATTAATAAATTCTATATGCAATCACAACTTATATAGAATAGAATAGCCCTTTATTGTCATTATACAGTTGTACGGTTAGTTATATAGTTGTAGTGAATGAGGCTAGCGGCCGCCTAACGTAAATAGAGCTTTTCTGGTAAAAATTCTTGTGAAAAAAAAATGCTTAAATCCCCGAATTCTTCATAGATATGGAAGTAAAACAGTCTTGATTCTTGGTTAAAAGCTAAAAAAAAAAAACGTGCATTTAGCTTTTATTTTAAATATGTTTAAGTTCAATGCTACTTTGTTAGCAAATGAGGCTAGCGGCCGCCTGACGTAAATAGAGCTTTTCTGGCAAAAATACTTGTGAAAAATGCTTAAATCCCCAAATTCTTCATATAAATGGATGTAAAACAGTCTTGATTCTTGGTTAGAAGTTAAAAAAATGTGCATTTACTATTTATTTTACGAAAATATGTCTAAGTTCAATACTAGTCTGTTAGAGAATGAAACTAGCAGCATGACATAAACAGAGCTTTTCTGGCGAAAGTTCTTGTGAATAAATAATTAAATCCCCGAATTTATCATAGATATGGACGTAAAACAGTCTTAATTCTTAGTTAAAAGTAAACAAAAAAAACGTTCATTTAGCATTTATTTTACGTAAATATGTCTAAGTACAATGCTACTCTGTTAGCGAATGAGGCTAGCGGCCACCTGATGTAAACAGAGCTTTTCTGGCAAAAATTATTGTGAATAAATGCTTAAATCCCCGAATTCTTCATAGATATGGGTGTAAAACAGTCTTGATCCTTGGTTAAAAGCTAAAAAAAAACGTTCATTTAGCATTTATTTTACGTAAATATGTCTAAGTACAATGCTACTCTGTTAGCGAATGAGGCTAGCGGCCGCCTGATGTAAACAGAGCTTTTCTGGCAAAAATTATTGTGAATAAATGCTTAAACCCATGAATTTTTCCATAGATATCGACGTGAAACTCTCAATTCTTTGTTAAAAGAGCAAAAAAACGGGCAGTTACGCATCTATTTTGCTTATACAGTGCCCTCGATAATTATTGGCACCCCTGAAAAAGATGTGTTTTTTAGCTTCTAATACTTTTTTATAATAATATGGGACCTTAATGGAAAAAAAGAGAAAAATCCAACCTTCAATACAAGTGCATCCATTCAGTGGGGGAAAAAAAATTATTTGACATCAAATAATTATTTGACATCAAATAATGTGTGTCACAATTAGCACCCCTGGTGTTAATACTTTGTACAACCCCCTTTTGGCAACAAAACAAGGTCTGGGAACTGAGATGGCCATGGGAGGAGCTTGATTTTGTGTCTGGTGAACCATTTCTGTGTAGATTTGGCCATATGTTTAGGGTCATTGTCTTGCTGAAAGACCCAGTGACGACACATCTTCAGCTTTCGGGCAGAGGGCAACAGATTTTCATTTAAAATGTCCTGGTATTTCAAGGCATTCATGATGCCATGCACCCTAACAAGGTTCCCAGGGCCTTTGGAAGCGAAATAGCCCCACAGCATCACTGACCCACCCCCATACGTCACAGTGGGTATGAGGTGCTGTCTACACGCCAGCAAGCTGTTTGGGAGGCATGCACAGAAAAAACCTTTCCTCACTCAAAATCAGAAACGCAAACGTCTGGATTTCGCCAAGCGGTATTGGGGCTTCAACTTTGGTCAGATGAGACCAAGACTGAGGTTTTTGGCAACAAACACTCTAAGTGGGTCTGGCGTGCCACGAAAGATGCGCATGCTGAAAAGCACCTCATACCCACTGTGAAGTATGGGGGTGGGTCATTGATGCTGTGGGGCTGTTTCACTTCCAAAGGCCCTGGGAACCTTGTTAGGGTGCATGGCATCATGAATGCTTTGAAATACCAGGACATTTTAAATCAAAATCGGTTGTCCTCTGCCCGAAAGCTGAAGATGGGTTGTCACTGGGTCTTTCAGCAAGGCAAGGCAAGGCAAGGCAAGGCAAATTTATTTATATAGCACAATTCAACACAAGGCAATTCAAAGTGCTTTACATCACATGAAAACCATAAAAATCACATTTAAATCAACACAGCGTAAAAACCAAGACAAAAGATCGCATTTAATCACAGAATAAAAATAAATAAATGAAAATAAAACAAAAATAGAAATAAAGCAAGACAATGACCCTAAACATATGGCCAAAGCTACACAGAAATGGTTCACCAGACACAAAATCAAGCTCCTCCCACGGCCATCTCAGTCCCCAGACCTTGTTTTGTTGGCAAAAGGGGGTTGTACAGAGTATTAACACCAGGGGTGCTCATAATTGTGACACACATTATTTGATGTCAAATAATTTTTTCTTTATGTGGGATTTTTTCCCCCACTGAATTAATGCACTTGTATTGAAGGTTGGATTTTTCTCTTTTTTCCATTAAGGTCCCATATTATTTGAATAAAAAATAGATATATTAGAAGTAGGGCTATCAAAATTATCGCGTTAACGGGCGTTAATTAATTTTTTAAATTAATCACGTTAAAATATTTGACGCAATTAACGCACCCGCTGGCATATTGCCTCAAACATTACAATGAGGCCGTTTATGGACATTAAGAGTGAAGAGAATGCCACCGGCCGCTTGGGGGCAGCGCCGTTCCATACTCATGTTATGTCTTCTAAACGTGGGAGAATTAGTAGTTGTGAGACGTTTATGCTGTATTCACAATGCAATGCAAATTGCTATTTGTGCTCAACACATATTTCGGTAAGTTTTCTTTCTTTTAGTGGCAATTATGTGTCTCTTGTTTTATTTTGGGTAAGATATGTACAGATACAGTGGGGAGAACAAGTATTTTATACATTGCCAATGGGTTTTGGCAGTGTATCAAATACTTGTTCTCCCCACTGTATATGTTTTACAGTCAAGGCGAGTGGACACAGGCGCGCCGTTTACTGGCATAAGCTTCTCCTTCACAACAAACATAAGTATCGTTTAGTGAAAGCACAACAAAAATAATATTCCTATCTCTCAAAAAAAAAAAAAAAAAAAAAGTTCTCAAAAAGAAAAGCACTTCAGTCTATAGTAATGAGGCCCTATTCTGACACACAGTTAAACAACAATGCTAAATAAACTGGCATTCCATATCAATTTAGCTATGCAAAATACACGTAAAACTTTTCACTTTACTTTTTATTATTGTTATTTTTATTCTTCTTATTATTATATTAACTCTACTTTTGATTGAAAATTTTACAAATTTTATTAAAACGAAAACATGAAGAGAGGTTTTAATATAAAATTACTATAACTTGTAACTATAACATTTATCGTTTAAGAACTACAAGTCTTTCTATCCGTGGATCACTTTAACAGAAAGAATGTTAATAATGCCATTTGTGGATTTATTGTTACAATAAACAAATACAGTACTGATGTACTGTATGTTGTATGTATATATCCGTCATGTGTCTTATCTTTCCATTCCAACAATAATTTACATAAAAATATGGCATATTTTAGAGATGGTTTGAATTGCGATTAATTGCGATTAATTACGATTAATTAATTTTTAAGCTGTAATTAACTCGATTAAAAATTTTAATCGTTTGACAGCCCTAATTAGAAGCTAAAAAAACATCTTTTTCAGGGGTGCCAATAATTATGGAGGGCACTATATATGTGGTGGTTCCTATTCTCCCATTGATTTTTTTCACGTTTCAAAATGGTACGAAAAATATGATATTTACCTTGAACCTCGAAAAAAAATCACTCCTGAGACAATCGTTCCTGTTTGTATGTGGTACAGCTTTCGTAGTTCTTCAAAAATCCAAGCTTAAACCCGGCTTTGACATGACCATGTGCCGTCTTCGGCTGACTATTACTAAATGAAGCTTCAAGCTCGGCCCCCTATGGTCCAAGAATAACGAAGTGTCATGTCAATGGGTAATGAGGTCTATGGTTGGGCACTATACCAAAGGTCTGTGGAGATTCTTTGATATTTAAAGTTAATGACTATGTTGCAAAAGTGAAGGCAGGTCACTTCACAATTTCCCATGTCCCCTGTAAAGCCATCCGATCAATAACATTCACGGAAAGTGCAATATATGTAACATGCACTGAAAATATGTCAAATTTAGCCACCGATGCTACGTTGTAGGCGTGACGTTTTTGAAATGGCGTTACCATCAAACAATGTTCTGCTTATCTGAAAATAGAGTGTGTTAATTTAACGTTAAATTTGATCAGTTTCAGTTTTGGTGGGGTGGAAATGTACCGCCAATTTAAGCTAGAAATCCAACTGTAACTTCTACGAATCTCCATTGATCGCCAAAAGGCGGTACTTTCATAGAAGTCATGCGTGTTTTCTATATTTAAATTCACACCCTGAAAAGATGTGTTCATGAGCATCCCTGGTGTGTAAAATGTAGCACCGTGAACCAACGCTCTGAGCCAATTACAACACAAGTCATGCCTCAAGGGCAGACAACCTCCCCTCTACATATAATGAAGCCTTGGACAACGCCCCACATGCGCTTCCACCACCACCACCACTATTCTGCTCCTCAAAGGAAAGATTACACAATTTCTGAAATGTTCATCATCAGTCCATTTATGATCTATATGCTCATGAGGGTCATGTGTAGGAATGTCCCAAACGCATACAGTGGGGTAATTAAGTATTTAGGCACCCACTAATTGTGCAAGTTCTCCCACTTGAAAATATTAGAGAGGCCTGTAATTGTCAACATGGGTAAACCTCAACCATGAGAGACAGAATGTTGAAAAAAAAAAAACAAAACAGAAAATTAAATTGTTTGGTTTTTAAAGAATTTATTTGCAAATCAAGGTGGAAAATAAGTATTTGGTCAATACCAAAAGTTTATCTGTAACTTTTTCTTTTCGTTTTCTGTAACTCTTCACAAGCTTTTCACACACTGTTGCTGGTATTTTGGCCCATTCCTCCATGCAGATCTCCTCTAGAGCAGTGATGTTTTGGGGCTGTCGTTGGGCAACACATGCTGAATAAACATGCTGAATATTGCCGACAAATTTCCTGTTTTGTCCGTGTGACATCAGTAAACAAGCGAGCACTGTTAGCATCATATCAGGTGGCATACCAAGTTGCTCAGTGCAAAATAACCCCACAATATAGCAAAAGAGCTAATACTCTAATAATAAATACTTTATTGTAAGTTGACCTACAGGTAGTTCCCTGGGTTACGGAAGAGTTCCGTTACTACGCTGGCGACATAACCCAAATTTCCGCGTAAGGCGGAATTATCCCTTTAAGTACCCCAAAATACCTACTCAAAAAGACCAAAAGTTCTGTATATTTTTTTCAATGATGGAGGATACACTGCCGCTCTGCTGGCATCGTTGGGTCTGGCTGGATTGTAGCCTTGTATGACTGAGAACCAGACTAAGACGCCTGACATGGATAAAGGATAGCTGTGCTCTGGTTTGGCCCAAATAAGGCTGTAAGTTGTTTCAGCTAATATATGTTTGTGCATGCATTTGTCATTAAGTTTACAGGTACAGTTTGTGGAGTTATGTGTGAGCGATTTGCTATAAGAATTGTAAATACGTTAGCATTTGTAGCATTTAAGATAGCGGTCTTTTGTCAGGCAAATTAGGCAAATTTTTCAACGTTACCCAAGCAAGCAAGGTGGTGACCATGTTATTAACAAAAAAAAAAAAAAAATTCCTTTTTCAACATACATACAGGTAGTCCCTGGGTTATGAACGAGTTCCGTTCCTATGCTGGCAACCTAACCCGAATTTCCGTCAAAAATTTCTCAAAATAACTATGCAAAAAGACCAAAAGTATTGTATTTTGTTTAATGATGGATGATACACTGCCCTCTGGTGGCTATGCAAAAAGTCCAAAAGTATTGTATTTTGTTTAATGATGGATGATACACTGCCCTCTGGTGGCAGAGTTTGGTCTGATTCGACTGACGCCTGACATGGATAAAGGATAGCAGCGCTCTGGATTGGCACAAATAAAGCTGTAAGTTGTTTCAGCTAATGTGTGTTTGTTAATGCAGTTGTCATTAAATTTACAGCTACAGTTTGTGGAGTTATGTGTGAGCGATTAGTTATGAGTATTGTAAATACATTAGCATTCGCAGCATTTGTGCTAGCGGACTTTTGTGGGGCAAATTAGGCTAATTTAATCTACTAAATTTACATATTGATGAGACTAGATGAATGTTTGAACACCAACTGTTTTGTGTCAAGTGTTCTATTGTTAAAATGCATTTCGTTTTGAACATGAGTGTCCATATGTGTGTTACAGCTTTAGAAATTGTCAATAGAGATGGAAGTAAAAAGCTTCAAAAAGCACATGTGCCTTGTTTGCTGTCTGTAAATCTGAACATCTTCAGGTTTAGTGAGGAGACAACACGTCATACAAAGAAAAAAATAATTGAGAAGCACAGAGTTAGAGAAACATTTCTTGCTGTGTAATTGGGAGAGTGTTGCCCTACCACCGGAGATCAACTTGCTCGTCCCTGAGGAGAAGCTGTCAGATAAATGGAACGCTGGCTATAGCTTACATGTCACTCTGTGACAGCAAATGAACACCAAGTACCTTGTTGGGGGAATGTAATTGCCCCTCTTTAAACAAAAAAGTGTAGCATGTTCGACAAAATGAAGATTCCAGAAAGCAGAAATGCACACTGAATATTTAGTGTTTGGGACGCGAGAGGTTCAGGAAATTTTGTCTACTTAAATACAGGGTAGGCCATTAGTTTTTAATTACATTTTTAAAACCATAGACTTCCTAACC
Organism: Corythoichthys intestinalis; assembly: GCF_030265065.1. Lineage (NCBI taxonomy): Eukaryota > Metazoa > Chordata > Actinopteri > Syngnathiformes > Syngnathidae > Corythoichthys > Corythoichthys intestinalis. The sequence continues at coordinate 60,472,444 of NC_080397.1, read as the reverse complement.
TATTGACATGACACGGGAAACGGGGCCAATTCAAAAACTTCAAATCTTTACAAAACCAAAGCTGCTACTGACCTAAAACCAAAACAGGCACCTACCTTAGCCATATATGAGTCTTCATGAGCAGCGGCATAAAAAAATTCAAAGTCGTTCCCTTGGATAATCCCGATTAATTATTTTTTATATAAGTATAACACCACGTAAATGGCTATAAAAGTCTCAGATTTTACTCTACATGCACAAAAATCACTAAATGCAGAGATAATCACCTATATTTTCAGGATCAATAGCAATATTTGACATCTCATATAAGTTTTCGACCAATATAGCAACTTTTTTTTTTTTTTTTTTAAATTTACTGCAAGTTTTCAACAGCTAATAAGTCACTCAATTTAACATCATAAACTTAATACTTGAGGAAAACATGCAGAATCAATTATAAATAATATGTAAATAGATTATTAATCAATTCTATATACAATCACAACTTACTATAAAAGAGAATAGCCCTTTATTATAATTATACACTTCATACTGTTAGCGGCTAGCGGCCGCCTGGCATAACAGGAGCTTTTCCGGCAAAAATTCTTGTGAATAAATGCTATAGTCCCCGAATTCTTCTTAGATTTTGACGTAAAACAGTCTTGATTCTTGGTTAAAAGCAAAGAAACCGTGCAGTTAGTGTTTATTTTACGTGAATATGTCTAAGTACAATGCTACTCTGTTAGCGAATGAGGCTAGTAGCCTCATGGCGTAAAAGGAGCTTTTCTGGCAAAAATTCTTGTGAATAGATGCTTAAATCCCCAAATTCTTCATAGATATGGAAGTAAAACAGTCTCGATTTTTGGTTAAAAGCAGAGAAACCGTGCAGTTAGTTTTAGTTTTATTTTACGTATAGGTACTGACGAAGTACAATGCTACTATGTTTGCGAATGAGGCTAGCAGCCGCCTGGTGTAAACAGAGCTTTTGTTGTGAAAATTCTTGTATATAAATGCTTAAAAAAATATGTCTAAGTACAATGCTACTATGTTAGCGAATGAGGCTAGCGGCCTCCTGGCGTAAAAGGAGCTTTTCTGGCAAAAATTCTTGTGAATAAATGCTAAAATCCCCGAATTCTTCCTAGATATGGATGTAAAACAGTTTCGATTCTTGGTTAAAAGCAGAGAAACCGTGCAGTTAGTTTTAGTTTGATTTTACGTATAGGTACTGACGAAGTACAATGCTACTATGTTAGCGAATGAGGCTAGCAGCCGCCTGGTGTAAACAGAGCTTTTGTTGTGAAAATTCTTGTATATAAATGCTTAAAAAAATATGTCTAAGTACAATGCTACTATGTTAGCAAATGAGGCTAGCAGCCTCCTGGCGTAAAAGGAGCTTTTCTGGCAAAAATTCTTGTGAATAAATGCTAAAATCCCTGAATTCTTCATAGATATGGACGTTAATCAGTCTTGATTCTTGGTTAAAAGAAAACTATGAGGCTAGTCAGTTACGAAATTAGCCGCCTCCATGTGTAAACAAAGAAGAAAATTCCTGCGAATAAATGCTTCAATCACGCATGCATGGTACGAAAAAAATTTACCTTGAATCCCCAAACAAATCACTCCTGCGACAATCCTTCCTGTTTGTATGCGGCACAACTTTCGCAGTCAAATCCAATCGTAAGTAAATCTAAGCTGAAATCCGACATGAGCGTGTGCCATCTTCGGCTATTACTAAATGAAGCTCGGCCCCCTCTGATAAGGCGTCGCGCAAAGAACGACGAAGTGACACGTCAATAGTGATAATGTCTATGGTTAAAACATTTTTGTCCAAACAGTAAAAAGATGCATTTAGTGAAAGATGCATTTTCCCTCTGTGTATTTCACACCCAACGGTTTGGTACCTTTCTGTTCATGAGGTGTGAAGGAGAAAGGGAATATGTGAGTGTACACAAAGAGAGGACATCACACACTAGATGAGGGGCTTGGCCTCCAAGGGAGCAGAGTGTAATTCTGGCCAGTGAATGCTAACTGGCTCCATACATCACAAGTCGAGAGAGAGAGGAGACGAGAGGTGAAAGCTAGTTACGTAAGCACCTGGCTCTCCACAAGGTAATGAGAGTGTGTGTAAAGCCACTAATCAAAGCTGTTTGACACAGCAAATAAGTCAACTTTTCAGAAACTAAGCAATGTGTTTCAGTTGAAAATGAATGGCAAAGAGCTGCCAAAACAAAATAGACAGTCCATTGATTGTTTCTTTCGAATTTCATCAATGGCGTTAATTGATTAGGCTGTTTAGTGTAGTCAGCTATGCTTTGAAAACACTTGCTAAAGAAAAGAGTAGCCAGCTATTCTATATCTTAATTGCAAGCCTATGTATCCCTAATAGACGTTTGCTAACAACATTTTCTTGTCAATCATTTATCTGAGGAGGGAGGTATTTCGTTTTCTATACGTCCAATCAATGAGTGCGCCTTTCGTCCACGTAAAGCTACGAGGAAAGTCCGGTTGGCGCAGTGTGAATGCTGAACCTTTTTAACAACTCATTTGTTCATAGCAACTCATTGTTGCTGCAAGGTACCGTATTTTTCGGACTATAAGTCGCGGTTTTTTTCATATTTTGGCTGTGGGTGCGACTTATACTCAGGAGCGACTTATGTGTGGAATTATTAACACATTATGATATAATTTCACATCTTATTTTGGTGTTTTGCAGTGACACTGATGGTTTTGTAAAGTTGTTAGCATGTTCTTATGCTATAGTTATCTGAATAACTCTTTATAGCTATGGCCACGTTCGCGTTCTGCCTATGGCAGTGTATGTTCAATTGTATTATTGACTTTTTTTATCTTGAAATGGATGCATTTAGTTTGTGGCGCTTTCACGCCCACGTGAGGGCGCACTCGCACTTGTTTACGTGACACGCCTGGGAAAATGTTACTATTCCATCATTTATCCATAAACGCATGCCTTTTGTATTCATATCATGCCACTTCGTGTAATTACACACAAGAAAATGAGAGAAATTTGGCTCGATTGTCAAGCTAAAACGACCGGCGCCCGAGATCTGGCAGATTGTGTGCGCGACGTCACGACAAGTGAAGAGAGTGCCACCGGCCACTAGGGGGGCAGCGCCTGTCTGCATCAATATAATTCCTTCTAGTGAGGGGAGAATTAGGGGTGTTTTGAGCTGTTTATGCTGATGCATTGTGTTCGTCCTGCACATATTCCAGGTTCCCTCATGAAGAAACACCCCTCGTTGTCAATAAAAGAGAATTCAGAATTGACAGTGAGGGGTGTTTCTTCAACAAGAAAAAGGCTCAGTGCTTTAATACTGAATGGCGGCGATGATGGCAGACAATTTCGTTTCTAGTTTCAGCGACGAATCCGACGTAGAAGGACATAACGAATGTTCATCTAATGGTGACGAGGAGAGTTACGAAGCTTTAATCGGTGTTTTAGGTTACCAATTTGAGCCTAAACGAACGCCAATGCAGCGTGATGAAACTGTCATTGAGGGGAGCAATGACACTGATGAAACATCGGCAGCAGATCGTGTGGGAAACACCAATGATTTGTTTTGCATTTCTTTTTGTGAAGCTGATACACCGTGACTGCAAAATAAAGGAATGCATAGAATAATTATCATTTATTGCGCTATCATAGCTTTTCGCTCTGCCAACAGACACAAATATGAATGGGATCAGAGGATTTGTTCTATATATTTTACGAGCGATAATTTATACGTGTCCAGTCCTGTATCCAATGCGTGATATTTTTTTATTATAAAAGAGTACTCACTCTGGCCATTTCGAGCTTGGCTGCTCCCCTCCTTTGCTTAGCATTAGCCTCCTTTGCCAGTCATCGTCCTCTTTCTTGATATCTCGGGACATTTAGGTGGCTGCGCGTGTATGGTCGGTACCGCATCTCCTTTGAGCAGCAATCTTTTAGCAAAACCCGATTTCACTTGTCCATAGTTCGAGAAGCTTTCAGGTGGAAAATGTGCACCATAGAAAACCGTGCCGGAGGCTGTGTCTAGAAAATTAGCCCTCTTTGCACGGACGAACTTTACCCATTGTCTGCATCGTCCAGCTTTTTTTTCGCATTCAGGAACTCATGGATACTATATTCCGATAAATAGCTATTTGTACACCACATAGCACAGCAGTTTTGAACCATTCTAGTGATGTTTTGGTCAAACAAACCCGAACGCTACTCTCTCGTCGATAAAAAACAATGGCACCTGGCTCCGCCTCAACTTTCATTCACTTGTCGTGACGTCCCCGCCCCATTCGGCTGTTTCCGGAACACTTTCGGAAATGTTTGTCATTTTCAATCTATTTTCGATAATTTCTCATTAATGTGATTGATTTTTTTGTTAACTTTATCAATATTTGTTATCTTGGCATATAACGGTTCTATTGATGTCTCACACCCCCTTTACCGTTACATACCCTTTAACTAAACGAATACTCGAAGCAGCAAAATTTAATTCGAATCTTTTTTTCTAATCGAATACTCGAGTTAATCGCTTAATCGTTGCAGCACTAGATCGAATGTTTTGCGCATATATTCGAAGACGGCGTATCGAACGGTTCAATATAAAACAGTATTGTTGCATCCATAATGTGGATATTGATATTTTTTAGCTATCAAAATTGACTCCATAGTAAGACAGATTTACTGTAACTCCTGTGGTGTATGACTGGATATTGACTAAAGGCTGCTAATTGCTATCTACAGAGTACACTCTGCTAATTGGAGAACCTGCGACCTGTGTTCTCGGACGCACAAACATAAAAGCAGTGCTCCACAATTTTCTAAAACTCTTGTTAAAATTTGGTAGCGGTCTTTGCAAAATTTATTCTTTACTTCATTATATGCACTGGCAACAGTATTCACAATGACTAATGTTCATGCTGAAAACATTGGCTATGACTCATTGTTTAGAGTTCTTTTCAATATTGAGGAGTGCTGAAGCTGACGGTAAAAATCCTTAATACAATACCATCTGTGGTGCCAAAGTCAAACTCATTTGAGTGAACAAACAGCAGCTAGCTGAGGCAGAAAGCCCAGGGCGGAAGAGCACAGCTGCTCAACATAACATTGTCCAACATTGCCAGGGGCTAGAAACAGATATATATGGTAAAATATAAAGAGTGGAAAGGAAAAGTATAGCAACTGAATTGGTATTGTGAACTATCCAGAACTTTCTTACAAGTGATCAAAAAAAGCAATGATCTAGAAATAATCTGCAAACACAAGTGTTACACCAGCATGCAGCCTGTAGCTCATCCAAACATGCAAATGGAAAGTGGAACAGGCCCGAAGAAGAGCGAGGAAGTACGAGTGAAAACAATCCGAGACGGAAAGCGTTGAGCGCAGCATGCAGTGAGAAGGGCAAATTGCAGGACAGGCTGCATCTTTTGCAATTACAGCATATACCTGCATTTGCTGCATTGTAGGACTCTGGTGAATTCCGAGCATCCTTAGTGTCGGATGCCAGAGCGAGATGGATGGATGACTGCTTCGGATAGCATGATGCGGAAGGTATTTTTGTTTGACAGATGGAGAGGAGTGTGACAGCTCCGCGTTTCCCGGCCAGAGCGGTACTGACCCCGGTTGAGTTTACTGAAGCAGCCCGAGGCGCAGAAGGAGCGGACACTTCTCGGCTCCCAGCATCTCCGGCCCTTCATCCCACTCTGCGCGAACCCGATTCCACGCCGCGCTCCTCCAGACGCATCGCAGAGTAGCGGGGGGGCTGAGGCGGCCACTTTTTCCAGTCAGCATTGCAGTGTACACAGAGCCACATGCATATTCGCGGAGATACGCACAGTGCCACCACAAGGATGTGGGGAAGGAATGCAGATCATCCTTCCAGTCATTCCCATCCTCTCTCCTGAGCCGTTTCCGGAAACACACACGCCACACGCATCCTCAAAGCTTTGCACATTTTCAATTCCTCTCCACGCGCTTCTCTCAATGCAGTGCAGATTGGTGAGGGAGGGAGGGAGTTGAAGCATTGTGGGGACAGCACTGACCAAGCCGGCCAACAGTCATCTACTCAACTAAAATCAGAATGCATAGCTCCCCTCGCAGCCCTCCCCGCCATCACTGTTTGTCTGCTGCTGACAGCAAAAGTCAGCTATTTCTGGAAAGCTAAATGGCATGGTATTAAGTTAGGCTATGCTGTTCAAAAAGAAACTGATGTATCAGATTAGGCCGGTGTTTCTCAAGTAGTGGAGCGATGCCGGGGGTGGCGAATGTGACCTCGGGAACATACTTTTTTGCCGTACTAGGATAAAGTGTAATTGCACATTCACTCAGTGGGTGGCAGAAGTGCTCTCATTTTAAGAGTGTGCGCAGTATTTTTGAACCAAGAAAGAGAACACAGCAAAGAGCACTGGAGATATGAAGAGCTAAGATGAGGAAATATGACAAAGCATACAGTGGGGAGAACAAGTATTTGATACACTGCCAATGCGAAAACCCATTGGCAGTGTATCAAATACTTGTTCTCCCCACTGTATGTAGGGTTGGCTCTGGCTTTGACTTTGAATACATTGAGAGATGAGGAAAGACCAGTTTGATTACTGTGTCTAAAACTAGGGATGTCCCGATCCAGGTTTTTGCACTTCCGATCCAATACGGATATTTTTTTGCACTTCCGATCCGATACCGATACCGGCCTATCTGAGCATGTATTAAAGTTTAAAGTTATTTAGCCTCCTTACTTAGTTGTCAGACTCATGTTGAAAAGGGTTTTAGTACTCTTGATAACAACTAGCCAGCTGAATTAGGTGAGTTTGAATAACACACAATGGTTGGTAACAAGAAACTGACCTGTTTGTTCAGTGACATACACAAAACATTAGAGGTGTGCAAAATTTCCGATTCTTAGATTATTCGCGATTCGGCTGTGGAAGATTCGAGAACGATTCACAAACATCCAAATTCCGATTAGTGAAATATCCGAAGTAAAGCGGAAGTACACAACACTCAGCGCGCCGCGCGGTCTTCGGGACGGAACGGAGTGAGAGTAGCTAAACATCATACTTCTCATTACCCGGCCCCTCGGGTAATGCCAATGCTCAACTCACGGCTCTAGTTCAACTCATGCAACGAGATAAAAAAACACAAAAACATACCTGACTGCTGTCGAAAAGCTGCTACAAAGTACATCCATATAATGTTACGGTGGATATCATTTATATAGGACTAGATGCAATATAGATTTGGTAGTGTTAGCAGCACATCTACAAAAAGCTAGATGCGGGCGTTATAAACGGCCGCCATCTTAAAGCAGTACACGTCCCTGCAAGGCTGTTGTAGCAAATCTTCCAAGCAAACCTAATTAGCTTTTTATCTAAAATACTCCTAAATCGGTAAAATATTGACTTGAATCTATCTTTAAAATAGTTTTAAAACTTTCACATGTCGAAAGTAGACAAAAGGGAAATTATGGAATAACGGGAGCAATTTTAACAACTTTAACGGTTGATTCACAACATTAAATTAATTGAATGTAGTTTAAAGCTGCTGATACAGAATGGGGACTGGAGTTTTTTATTTAATGTTATTTTTGTATATTTGTTTACTGCTATATGTTAACTTGATACTGAAATAGTAGTGTGGTTTAGCATGAGAGTATATTTGAACAATTTTGGAACTAATGTACAAAACATTTTTAAAAAAAAAAGAAAAAAAGAAAAAAATGGAGGGGGGTGCATCAATAATCGTTTTATAATCGAATCGGAGCCTCTGAATCGTAATCGTAATCGAATCGTTAGGTGCCCAAAGATTCCCAGCTCTACAAAACATTATAAATGACAAACAGAAATGGCATAGTCAGTCAGTAAAACGTGCAAATAATATTGTAAACTGTCAGTGGAAAATCCCACAAACCCCCCAAGCTATTAGATGCTTTTAATGTTTCGTGCATTAGTTACAAAAATTGTATAAGAAGCCTCTCAGGTTTAAATAAACGACTATTTCAGTATCAAGTTAACATTTTAAAACAGTCAATAAAATACTCAAGTTCCCATTCTGTATCAGCAGCTTTGAACTACATTCAATTCATCGAATTTTGCCAATCAACTGTTAACTCATTCACTCCCAGCCATTTTCACCGGAGCAAGGCCCTTCGCTCCCGGCCATTTTACTGGATTTTGACTGACACAAAAAATTCTGTTCTATTGCTATATAAACATGGAACCCACCAAAAGAAAGATTAGACTCTCTTCTTTCAGCAGAAAAAAAAGTAAGTTAATATCTTTTTCCATTCTATAGAAATCAGCATTAGAAAATAGCTTAGTTTGAGCAACTTTCCAATTTCTGATGAAAAAACGGAGAAAATGAGCTTTTTGTAAACGCAAAAATTTCAAACATAACTTTGACTTTAACACGGCTATTTTTTGCTTCAGTGACACCCCAAACATCTGAATAATGTTTTTCTTTTACAAAATAACATGAACAACCAGCCAAATAGAGCTTTTGATGGCAAAGTAACAATTTATTCACACTTACCTAACAGAGATGACGTTTGGTGGCTGCGACAGCGGTTAAACTTTTCCCTCATTGCCGACTGTCTCGTAAAGATGGATTTTTTTTTTTGGTCTTTTTTTTTTGTGGTGACCACTGTCTCGTTCGCCTGGGGAACTAATGTTCCTGGGGGGGAACTGGTTTAGCCGTGCGCGTTTCCGTGCAGGACACTCGAGCGTGCCGTGGACCTGAGCAGCAAGCTGCGGAGGGGTTCTGCTAACTTCGCTAATAAAGTTGTACTGTTTGAATTGGGTTGTGGGGTCATAACAAATGCGCTACTGCTCTCCAGTGGCCAGTTTTATTGCTTTAAAATTGGTTTTGAGGCTTGTTTTTTGTTTCGGAGATAGATCGGAAGTTCTTGATGCTTCTTGTACAAAAAAACGCAAAAGACGTATAAATACGTTTTTGGGACAGTTAAGCATTTAGAAATAGAATGGATTTATACGTTTCTGGGAGCAAATGAGTTAAAGTTGTTAAAATTGCTCTTGTTATTCCATAATTTCCCTTCTGTCTACTATTGACATGTGAAAGTTTTAAAACTGTTTTGAAGATAAATTCAAGTCAAGATTTTGCCGATTTAGGAGTATTTTAGATTAAAAGTTAATTAGGTTCGCTTGAAAGGTTCACTACAACAGCCTACAAGGGAAGTCTCCTACTTTAAGATGGCGGCTGTTTACTAACGCACCTAGTTTTCAATGATTAGGTTGGTTGTATTAAAACTAGGGCTGTCAAAATTATCGCGTTAACGCGCGGTAATTAATTTTTTAAATTAATCACGTTAAAATATTTGACGCAATTAACGCACATGTCCCGCTCAGACAGTATTCTGCCTTTTGGTAAGTTTCACAGCAAGGCTTTTTGTGCTGTCTAACAGCGAACTCTTGTGGTCGCTTTGCGACATGGTTTATTTTTTTCTTGCCAGTTCAATATGGCTGCACGACGTCTCGGGCTGACGTCTACGTTGTAATGTTGTGCTTATATGATCCTTGGACAAGATTTGTCCGTAAGTATGGTTGTTGTAAAGAATGTACATATTATGTTAGTAAGCGAAATGTTATATTTTTTGTATGAGACGCTTTTTGTTTATGTTTAGTGAACCTGTATAACGGGCTAAGCTAACGTTGTTGCTAATGCAATGCTTGTGTACTTTTTTTTTTGTAGTTTTACGACGATCTTAAGAGGACAATGGTTTGAAGCTATTTTATTAATAAATCAGATGAAAAAGGAAGAAGTCTGATTATTAAGGCGTCATTCACTAGTTGTCTAGCTTTGGAAAAAGTAGACGCTTCGGAGTGAGGACAGCATAGACAGATTTAAATGACAGTAGAGTGAAATGCCCACTACAATCCTTATGTACCGTATGTTGAATGTACAGTGGGGAGAACAAGTATTTGATACACTGCCATTGGGAAAGCCCATTGGCAGTGTATCAAATACTTGTTCTCCCCACTGCCAATGGCCTTTCCCAATGGCAGTGTATCAAAAACTTGTTCTCCCCACTGTATATATCCATCTTGTGTCTTATCTTTCCATTCCAACAATTTATTTTACAGAATATATATATAATTTACAGAAAAATATGACATATTTTATAGATGGTTTGAATTGCGATTAATTGCGATTAATTAATTTTTAAGCTGTAATTAACTCGATTAAAAATTTTAATCATTTGACAGCCCTACTTAAAACCTCTTACAGCTTTACCACCACGCTTCACTTTATTGTGGCATATGTTGCACTCTGCCTCTTCGTCTTTGTTGTCCTTTAAGGTGAAATGATCCCACACAGCTAACATTTTTACAGATAAAGACTCTCGGTAAATTGGGAGACGGTAATGTAGTGTGTTGAAGGTGTGCCGTAAAATGCGGACCGGATTTTAGGGAAACCGAAGCAAAAACTGGAATGGATTATGTATATCGGTGCGCTGGAAAACCCGAACTGGACTTCAAAAAAAAAAAAAAAACTCGATCGGAAGTCTGGATCGGAATTTTTCCGTGTCGGCCGATCCGATACCGATCCGCATTTTGCGAAAGTGAGCGGTGGACGGCCGTCTTGGATATTTGACTAAATTTGCGCGGGGAGGAGGGCCCAGAATAAAGCCTTGCTCTATTTTCAGAGCGCCGGTGTTCCGCGCTAACTTCGATAACGAGGGGCAGGTGTACTGATGGATATACACAATGGCGTACTGCAAGCAACACGTCACTTCCGCTCATTAATATTCATGACATTAGCTACTGTTGCTAAGTAAGGACAAGCCAGCGTTTGTCCCTAATAGGAAGTGAATGGAAATCGTGTACGAAGGAGATGTTTACAGCGCTAAACCTACCAATTCTCTCCGAAAATGATGTGCCTGGTGCCAAATTCACTGGCAAAGATGTGGAAGAACATAAAAATGTTCAGTTAAAGAGATGGCTTTAGTGTCGAAGGCTGAAAAAGACGAAAAAAATGAGCCGTTCTTGGAGGTAATTTAGTTTGCTTTGTGTAGCGATCGCAAATGCTACTCAGTGACAGCCAACGAACACTTTTAATTTTTTCATTGATAACACATCTTAATCCTATAATTTATTTACACTTCCCCCTTACTAAAGTTGTTTTTTTATATATATAACAGAAACGGTAACAGTGGCAGTCAGATACCATTGTAATTCTTTTCAGGTCATTCATTGTCAGACAGAAACAGTACGGCACAACGTTACGCTAAAAAAATAAGTTCAAAATACAAAAATGGCTTACCTCTTTGTCGTCTGAAAGAGCAAGCCAACCTAACATGTTTACTGCATATGAAACGTGAATGGATTCGCCGAGCTGGTGTTAAAGTCCGCGCAAGTTGATTCGGTCTTCACATTTTTTCCTCCCGAGTTTTTGGTTTCCGGAAACGTATGAAGAAACATCCTTCATATGTCGTAATGTCTAGAGTCGTTTCTACAAGTTCCAAAAAAGCAATGCGTGATCGGCATGTTCGTTTTTGAAAGATTACCGTAGAAAAGTAGCACTTTTTACGTTGGGTCTATGCGAGGGCGGGTCAATAATGTCCCACTTCGGCTTTACTTCCGCTTTACGATGCGACGTCACGGTCTAAAAATAGCCTGCGTGCGGTACGCCATTACGGCTGACGAAACTTTGATGAATGCACTTTTTTCAAATTTCGCGAGCTCTGGGACACTCGAAAAATGACTCTCATGCCTCAGCTTGCTAAGGTAATGGTACGTCGATGTGGGTTTGTGTGGAAATTTAGTTCACGAACAATGAAAAAAAAAAAACTATTTACCTTCTCACCGAATATAGTAAAACTCTTTACACGGCTATTAGAATTCCAACCCTACTCATTCAAATGGGTCCGTTGACAGAACGACTGTTATTGTTGTGGTAATGTAGTACTTATAATGGGCCAAATAAAAGGAAAAAGAAGGACAACGATGATGGTCTGCGACCCGCGAACATTCGCTGCCAAGGTTGTCCTCGTGATGGGTTTGGACAAAAACCCGCATCCACTGCGGCCCTATGTGGAATAGTTTGGACACCACTGCTTTACACCAAGCGTCTTATCTACTGAAGATTCAGTCTTCCCAGCCTGGTGCAGGTCTACAATTTTGTCTCTGGTGTCCTTCGACAGCTCTTTGGTGTTGGCCATAGTGTAGTTTGTAGTGTGACTGACTGAGGTTGTGAACAGGTGTCTTTTATACCGATAATGAGTTAAAACAGGTGCCATTAATACAGGTAACGAGTGGAGCCTCATCTGACCGTAACACATTCTCCCAGTCCTCTTCTGGATCATCCAAATGCTCTCAAGCGAACCACAGACGAGCCTGGACGTGTACTGGCTTCAGCAGGGGGACACGTCTGGCCGTGCAGGATTTGAGTCACTGGCGGCGCATTGTGTTTCTGATAGTACCCTTTGTTACTGTGGTCCCAGCTCTCTGTAAGTCGTTCACTAGGTCCCCTGGTGTGGTTCTGGGATTTTTGCGCACCATTCTTGTTATCATTTTGACGCCACGGGGTGAGATCTTGCATGGAGACCCAGATTGAGGGAGATTATCAGTGATCTTGTACTGTATATCTTTCATATTCTAACAATTTCTCCCACAGTTGATTTCTTTACACCAAGCGTTTTACCGATTGCAGAGTCAGTCTTCCCAGCCTAGTGCAGGTCTACAATTTTGTCTCTGGTGTCCTTCAGCAGCTCTTTGGTCTTGGCCATAGTGGAGTTTGGAGTTTGACTGACTGAGGTTTCGGACCTGGTGTCTTTTATACCGATAATGAGTTAAAACAGATGCCATTAATACCGGTAACGAGTGGAGCCTCGTTAGACCTAGTTAGAAGAAGTTCATAATTTTCTGTTGGCCTTGCAAAATCAGTCAAAATCCAGAAAAAACGGCCGGGAGTGAAGGGACTTGCTCTGGTGAAAATGGCTGGGAGTGAAAGAGTTAACATCTGCAAAGAGCGAGAGAGACAGGGTGCTATGGTAGCGGTGCAGCTGTGCATTAGCATTAGCGCCTAGCTTGAATGCGGCTTTTAGGGAAGGAGCGGGCTTGACAACAGTCATAAAAAAATAAAATGGGTCGAGAATAAGCCTGCTCAGTTTTCTCTCTGCTCCAATGTTCCTGCGCATGCAGGCCAGTTTGCTCAGCGCATCTCGGACTGTGAATTAGAGCGCATGTGTGATACTTGAACAGGCTCACTGGACAAAGGCAGTCCGAACGGGTACGCCAAAAAAACATGACAAAAATTCGGAATTGTGCATTAGGACCTGCGGTATGAATCTAGCCTTAGTTAGCTAGCTAGGTATGAAGTAGGTTTATTTGTTGATAAATAATAATAAAGAGTCATGAAAGACACACACACAAAATACTATATGGAGATAATACTTACAGTACACGTATCAGCTCTCGCTGTGTAAAATAATCTTCTTAAGGGATGTCACTTTTTACATACCTAGTCTGTGTGGTCCACGGTAAATTTATTCCTGACAGCCAAAGTTGATAAGAATGAAAGATTCCCATTGGATTCCATAGAAAATGCACATGGGTCTTTTTTGACCCACTTGTGAAAGCTTAGGGTAGTAATAGAAAAATGACAATTTCTTCTAATATACAAAAAGTTCATCAAAAATTTGAATGGCCTTATATCAAAAACATGTTTTTTGAGGAATACCTGGAATATGAATTGATTACAATTTTCCATACCGAAGATATTTCAAGAAAACAACCTCACCGGGTCATTTTTGACCCACTTATGCATCTAAGGGTTAAGGTGTAGAGATACAAGTTTATCTGTTAAAACTAATCAAAACAATTCCTCCTGAATTGTGTCAAAAGAAGACCAAATTTTAACAACCAACCCAATGCATTTCTCTCCCAGAGTCCCACCTCTAGCCCAATTTGGCAGGACGTGTCCAATCTGCCAACAAGGCTCTGCAAACTCTTTATAATAGGATTATAGCTTTGTATGTACTGGTATTACTTTAACTAATGTAGCATAATAAATGTTTATCGATATAGTATCATGTATAGAAACTTGTAGAACAGCAAAAGGTTGTGGTGCCTTTTAAGTGAGGTGAGAAGTGCTGACAGGGAAAAATTGCTGGACTGTAAATAATAATATAGCCTAAATACCCTGAAGCATGTTTGAGGAGGCACTGAAGCAAAAACACTCAATTAATTTGATACTTGGCCGTAATAATCCCTGCTCCTTGGTGCATTCAGTTAATCCAAGCAAGTGAGAAAAGTAGCCTTTTGTGTCATGCATACTAATTTTACCCAAATCCTATAAAATAAGACCTAAATAACAAAAACACTGAACTTCCAAAATAGGGGTTTTAAGCACACAAAAATCGTATTTTATGTCACTTAACTGTAAGAAATAAGTTAGCTGGCAAAAAAATAAATAAATAAATACAGACAACCTTACTAATACCCAAAAACAAAACTCGACAAAAGTACTTTGACATTATTTATTAGGGTTTTAAATCTACAGTTTGTTGGTCTAAATGTTACTCGGTATTCGTTATAAATGTCAATCTTTGGTATGAACGAGAACATTTGCCAGTTTATTAGCTAGAAGAGTCTGTTAAAAGCCAGAGGATATAGCAGACAAACTAAACAGAGTCATCCGTCTCATTTGCTAATTATTGAATTAATATGCAGAAACACAAACAAACCCTACAGTTTGAGAGTACTGAGCTCATTAAAACCAGACAAACGGCTTAGTTCAAGAGACAAACCTTCTCAGAAATTACACAACGCTTGGGCTTTTCATCTCAGTCCATTCCAGGAGACAATTTTTACACTTCTACTGCAAATGAACATCGGCTCCAAAAATCGGTTATCCGCCCCTCTAGCTACTAATAATCGGTATCGATCCTGAAAAACCCATATCGTTCTCGAGCCCTGACGATTTTAAAAGTACGTCCGGGCCATTTTATTGTCGACCTCTGAAAACAGAAAATAGGTAAGCTGTGAAGAGAAATCATGACGTGATTAGACATGTGCCGATTACCGGTTTCAAGGTATACATGGTATGAAATCTATCGGCTGTAGCTGCAAGGCTCAACCCTCCCCCACCGGTTGTTGCCCAGTGTCAATGAGTCAGCTGTGCTACACGATGGCTGGAGGAGGTGAAACTCCTGACCCCCCCCCCCCAACCCCTCCCGAAACGGAAAAAAAAATCGCCAGTATGGGAATACTTCGGCTACAGAAAAGTTACCGATGGCCAACCGACATGTAAAACATGTTTGTGGGGGTTTGCTGCCGAGGAGGCAATACAGTGGTACCTCGACATATGATCGCTTTAACACACGATCTTTTTGACATCCGACGTAAAATTTGACACGCAGTTAGTTTCTACATCCGACGACATGCTCGATATTCGACGATTTTTGACTGCGCCGCAGTTTCTTTCTTTTGCCTGAAGACGGACGCACGGCTGAGGGAAAAAAAAGAAAAGGTCACACTTACCATTGAAATAAAGATGTGAATGATAGCAAAATATAAGCATGGTGTGCGCATCCATGAACTGGGTCGACAATAGGGCCGTACCATGTCGATCTCGGCCGGCAGTCTTCCACCGTTCGCCAGTCTTTATAATTTAAGGTGACAATTCTTATTGTTCTTATTGGCGATTATCAGTAATATACAGTGGGGCAAATAAGTATTTAGTCAACCACTAATTGTGCAAGTTCTCCTACTTGAAAAGATTAGAGAGGCCTGTAAATGTCAACGTGGGTAAACCTCAACCATGACAGACAGAATGTGGATAAAAAAATCAGAAAATCACATTGTTTGATTTTTAAAGAATTTATTTCTAAATTAGAGTGGAAAATAAGTATTTGGTCACCTGTAAACAAGCAAGATTTCTGGCTGTCAAAGAGGTCTAACTTCTTCTAACGAGGTCTGACAAGGCTCCACTCGTTACCTGAATTAATGGCACCTGTTTTAACTCATTATCGGTATAAAAGACACCTGTCCACAATCTCCGTCAGTCAAACTCCACTATGGCCAAGACCAAAGAGCTGTCGACCAACGACACCAGAGACAAAATTGTAGACCTGCACCAGGCTGGGAAGACTGAATCTGCAATATGTAAAACGTTTGGTGTAAAGAAATCAACTGTGGGAGCAATTATTAGAAAATGGAAGACATACAAGACCACTGATTATCTCCCTCGATCTGGGGCTCCATGCAAGATCTCACCCCATGGCGTCAAAATGATAACAAGAACGGTGAGCAAAAATCCCAGAAGCACACGGAGGGACCTAGTGAATGACCTACAGAGAGCTGGGACCACAGTAACAAAGGCTACTATCAGTAACACAATGCACCGCCAGGGACTCAAATCCTGCACTGCCAGACGTGTCCCCCTGCTGAAGCCAGTACACGTCCAGGCCCGTCTGCGGTTCGCTAGAGAGCATTTGGATGATCCAGAAGAGGACTGGGAGAATGTGTTATGGTCGGATGAAACCAAAAGAGAACTTTTTGGTAGAAACACAGGTTCTCGTGTTTGGAGGAGAAAGAATACTGAATTGCATCCGAAGAACACCATACCCACTGTGAAGCATGGGGGTGGAAACATCATGCTTTGGGGCTGTTTTTCTGCAAAGGGACCAGGACGACTGATCTGTGTAAAGGAAAGAATGAATAAGGCCATGTATCGAGAGATTTTGAGAGAAAATCTCCTTCCATCAGCAAGGGCATTGAAGATGAGACGTGGCTGGGTCTTTCAGCATGACAATGATCCCAAACACACAGCCAGGGCAACAAAGGAGTGGCTTCGTAAGGAGCATTCCAAAGTCCTGGAGTGGCTAAACCAGTCTCCAGATCTCAACCCCATAGAAAATCTGTGGAGGGAGTTGAAAGTCCGTGTTGCCCAACGACAGCCCCAAAACATCACTGCTCTAGAGGAGATCTGCATGGAGGAATGGGCCAAAATACCAGCAACAGTGTGTGAAAAGCTTGCGAAGAGTTATAGAAAACGTTTGGCCTCATTATTGCCAACAAAGGGTACATAACAAAGTATTGAGATTAACTTTTGGTATTGACCAAATACTTATTTTCCACCACGATTTGCAAATAAATTCTTTAAAAATCAAACAATGTGATTTTCTGTTTTTTTTTTTTTTTTTTTTTTTTTTTTTTTTACACATTCTGTCTCTCACTGTTGAGGTTTACCCATGTTGACAATTACAGGCCTCTTTAATATTTTCAAGTGGGAGAACTTGCACAATTAGTGGTTGACTAAATACCCTTTTGCCCCGCTGTATGCCGCTAGGGAGGTGCCTGTTTTGATTTTAGGTCGCTAGCTGCTTTGGTTATAAAAATAGAATTTTAAGTTTTTGTAAATAGGCCCCCTACAGAGCGGCCCCGCGACTCGTTTCCCGTCAACTGATAGTGAAGTCTATAGCACAGTATACTATCAAATTGTAGTTTTCCTTAATATAACGCCAGTAAATACTGTTCTATCGTAATTTATCAAATAACTCATAAGAATTCAAAATTCAATGATGAGAGTCACAAGGAAGAGAAATGCACAGCACAATTTGTCTTCTGAAATTTCCAGGTTCGCGGTGAATCAGTAACAGGCACACTTTTGCAAAATAGGCAATGTTTATTGATTAGAAAATGCAGAATAAATGAGATTTATTGGTTACAATCCCACAAGAGCAAGCAAACAAGTATCAAGAAATGTCAACGATGACGCTAGATTTGAGTTTGAGTTTCCCTTAGCAATGACAATCGCAATGAAAATCGCTTACCGTGACAAATGAGCGGGGAGCCAAAACACTCCTGTAAGGCGGCGAAGGAACAAAGCCAGGCGATCCGTATGTGATCCGCTGGCGGACTTCCTTCGTTTTGCTGTAACGGTAACGCGGGGATTCTGGGGTTGACAAACTCAAATCTAGTGTCATCGTTGACATTTGTTGATACTTGTTTGCTTGCTCTTGTGGGATTGTAATCAATAAATCTCATTTATTCTGCATTTTCTAATCAATAAACATTGTCTATTTTGCAAAAGTGTGCCCGTTACTGATTGACCGCGAATCTGGAAATTTTGGAAAACACAACTTATCCCTTTGAATTTCCTAATTGATTCAGGTCAACTTATCAGTTGTGTGATCGGCGAAAAGACAGATGTGGCTGATAACCACCAGCTACTTCTAGAATAGAGAGCAGCTCATCAACACACATACAGCCAACAAACCAAACACACCACACACACAGGAATAGGAAGAAGATGAGCCACAATACTTACAAGAGCAAGCTTGGGATTTATCCTTTAACCGTTTCTCCTCATAGCTTCCATGACAATAGCAAAGAAATTGACCATTTCTGATCAAAAGTGAGCAAAGAAGGAGGTCTCCAAAATCACTTGAAAAATGGAATTAGGTGCTCGCGAAGAGAGACGGGTACCAGAAAGAGGCGGGATAACAAGACTACTGAGTACTGAGAAGGAAGAGAGAGAGGGAGAGAGAGAGAGAGAGAGTGGGTGCGTGGGGGGTGTGATATTGGAAAAGGGAAGGAGGGGGTGAATAGGGCGCAAAGAAAGTGTGTTTCTGATCTTTCATCTCCTTCTCACAGATTCAGGACCATGGAGAGAGTATAATTAAGAAGACTATATTAAAATGCAGCTAGAAAAATTCCGAATGGCAAAATATAAAAATGGAGAATCTTTCACAGTTAAGTACTACAGTTAGTCCCCGCGTTACAAACAAGTTCTGTTCCAACGCTGGCGACGGAACCCGAATTGCCGCGTGAATCAGAATTAACCATTTAAGTACCCCTAAATCTCAAAATTACGGAGCCCCCAAAGAGACATCAACACAAATAAAATCAATTTAAACCATCTGGTGCGCACCAGATACTATGTGATGCGCACTAGAAACTATCTGGTGCACACCAGAAACAATCTGGTAAACATTAGCATTATATAGCATTTAAGATAGCAAACTTTTGCTATGCAAGTTAGCCAATTGTTCTTTTGTAAGCTCCTCATTTATTTATTATTTTTTATTTCGTTTGAGGCTAAGTTCAGGCGCACCGGACACCAGCAGTTTAGGCGTGCTAAAATTGATCATTTGGATTTAGCTCAGCATCACTTCAAACTTGGACTCAACTAGCACCTGAGCTTAGCCTCAAACGATATAAACAAAACTGAGTACATAAAAAGAACAATTGGCTAACTTGCATAGCCAAAGTCCGCTAGCTTAAATGCTATATACAGTGCCTTGCAAAAGTATTCGGCCCCCTTGAACCTTGCAACCTTTCGCCACATTTCAGGCTTCAAACATAAAGATATACAATTTTAATTTTTTGTCAAGAATCGACAACAAGTGGGACACAATCGTGAAGTGGAACAAAATTTATTGGATAACTTTTTTAACAAATAAAAAACTGAAAAGTGGGGCGTGCAATATTATTCGGCCTCCTTGCGTTAATACTTTGTAGCGCCACCTTTTGCTCCAATTACAGCTGCAAGTTGCTAGGGGTATGTTTCTATCAGTTTTGCACATCGAGAGACTGACATTCTTGCCCATTCTTCCTTGCAAAACAGCTCGACCTCAGTGAGGTTGGACGGAGATTGTTTGTGAACAGCAGTCTTCAGCTCTTTCCACAGATTCTCGATTGGATTCAGGTCTGGACTTTGATTTGGCCATTCTAACACCTGGATACGTTTATTTTTGAACCATTCCATTGTAGATTTGGCTTTATGTTTTGGATCATTGTCCTGTTGGAAGATAAATCTCCGTCCCAGTCTCAGGTCTTGTGCAGATACCAACAGGTTTTCTTCCAGAATGCTCCTGTATTTGGCCGCATCCATCTTCCCGTCAATTTTAATCATCTTCCCTGTCCCTGCTGAAGAAAAGCAGGCCCAAACCATGATGCTGCCACCACCATGTTTGACAGTGGGGATGGTGTGTTCAGGGTGATGAGCTGTGTTGCTTTTACGCCAAACATATCGTTTTGCATTGTGGCCAAGAAGTTCAATTTTGGTTTCATCTGACCAGAGCACCTTCTTCCACTTGTGTCTCCCAGGTGGTTTGTGGCAAACTTTAAACAAGACTTTTTATGGATCTCTTTGAGAAATGGCTTTCTTCTTGCCACTCTTCCATAAAGGCCAGATTTGTGCAGTGTACGACTGATTGTTGTCCTATGGACAGACTCTCCCACCTCAGCTGTAGATTTCTGCAGTTCATCCAGAGTGATCATGGGCCTCTTGGCTGCATCTCTGATCAGTTTTCTTCTTGTTTGAGAAGAAAGTTTGGAAGGACGGCCGGGTCTTGGTAGATTTGCAGTGGTCTGATGCTCCTTCCATTTCAATATGATGGCTTGCACAGCGCTCCTTGAGATGTTTAAAGCTTGGGAAATCTTTTTGCATCCAAATCCGGCTTTAAACTTCTCCACAACAGTATCTTGGACCTGCCTGGTGTGTTCCTTGGTTTTCGTAATGCTCTCTGCACTTTAAACAGAACCCTGAGACTATCACAGAGCAGGTGCATTTATACGGAGATTTGATTACACACAGGTGGATTCTATTAAACATCATTGGTCATTTAGGACAACATTGGATCATTCAGAGATCCCCACTGAACTTCTGGAGTGAGTTTTCTGCACTGAAAGTAAAGGGGCCGAATAATATTGTACGCCCCACTTTTCAGTTTTTTATTTGTTAAAAAAGTTTAAATTATCCAATAAATTTTGTTCCACTTCACGATTGTGTCCCACTTGTTGTTGATTCTTGACAAAAAAATTAAATTTCATATCTTTATGTTTGAAGCCTGAAATGTGGCGAAACGTTGCAAGATTCAAGGGGGCCGAATACTTTTGCAAGGCACTGTAATACTAGTGTTTATATGTTTTTTTGGTTCGTTATTTTGTACGGAGCCCCTAAAGGGACATCGACAGAAATAAAATAAATTTAAACCATTTGTTGCTCATTGCAGAAACAATTTGGTAAACAGTAGCATTATATAGCATTTAAGCTACCGGACTTTTGTTATGCAAGTTAGCCAATTATTCTTTTATAAGAACCTAATTTATTTACATCGTTTAAGGCTAAGCGCAGGCACACATTGGAGTAGTTTTGGTGTGCTAAAAATGATAATGCAGGATTTAGTTGAGCTTTACTTCAATCTTGGACTCAACTAGCGCCTGAGCTTAGCCGGGAGGAAACATCGATTTGGGCATCAAATATGGATCTGGCAACTGGATCGACCAAAGCTTTTCCAAACAATGGCCTTATGCAACTGTTTTGAAACAATTCTGATACTGCTTATGATCAATCACAGTATCAATGAAAATGAATAGTAGCGAGGCTGATACCCAATCACCAGGCTACAATGGGTTAATTTGTCTGTTATATCCAATCAGACAAGTATTCTTCGAGTAGACACTGCTTATAATCAATTACAGTATCAAATAATATAATAGTCACAACTCATAATCAATTGCTATGACTTATTATTGACTTCAGGATCGCGGATCGTCGGCGACTTACATGGACAGCAAACAATAACACTTCACTGCGTTAAACAAGCGGCACATTTTATTTAACCCACAGTATAAAGTGTACAAGCAAGCAAGCAAGCAACAATTGTGTTTCAGCTCATAGATTACATGCAATAACATAAATCTCATTAGAGTCTGCTGAGAGTTCACGCGCGCGGACGTCCAGTTTTGGTGTTTCCTTGCTCGCTTTACCGAGGACGCCCGGCTCTCCGTCCTTCCAGCACACGGTAATGAGATTTATGTTATTGCATGTAATCTATGAGCTGAAACACAATTGTTGCTTGCTTGCTTGCTTGTACACTTTATACTGTGGGTTAAATAAAATGTGCCGCTTGTTTAACGCAGTGAAGTGTTATTGTTTGCTGTCCATGTAAGTCGCCGACGATCCGCGATCCTGAAGTCAATAATAAGTCATAGCAATTGATTATGAGTTGTGACTATTATATTATTTGATACTGTAATTGATTATAAGCAGTGTCTACTCGAAGAATACTTGTCTGATTGGATATAACAGACAAATTAACCCATTGTAGCCTGGTGATTGGGTATCAGCCTCGCTACTATTCATTTTCATTGATACTGTGATTGATCATAAGCAGTATCAGAATTGTTTCAAAACAGCAACTCATCCAATGAGTTTACAGTGTCTGAAAGCACCGGGGCTTCCATAATTTGCAAGTGAATCCACCTTTAGAAACTATGATCATTGACAATACAGACACACAATGACGGACAATATGGTGGCACAATCCAGCGATGACGTGATTGTGTGACGTTGGTGATTGGGGTCTATTGAACGGACAACATTTTTTTTTTTTCAATTGTTTGATTTTTTTTTTCCAGGAAGAGTCAAGCCTGTTGAGTAAAAAAATATATTTCAATATAGTATATAATGTATACTAAATGGCAATAGGCCTATGTTTTGTTTTGGTTTTTTTGCTTTAATAAAACTGAATTTTTCTATCCAGATTGAGGAGGCACACTTTAAATATATTAAAGTGATATAGGCATCTTTGAGTGAACTTCGAGTAAAATGCAAGAATCTCGAGGCAGGGCCGAATGTCCTCTTTTTTGGAAATTAAAATATGGTCACCCTACTTTTAAGGCCTCCGTATATACCATAGCTGCCGGCAAAAAACAATTATCAAAATCGTTGGCAACTAATTTATTAATTGATTAGTTGTTGCAGTAGTCGTCATAATTGCTGAACATTTTTTGTGAAACCAATGGCTAATTTGAATATAATCAAATGACTGTGTACATAATCAATTATTTCTACCTAATTAGCCAAATCTGCTGCATGTTTCACATTTCTAAACAGAGAAACTTAAGATAGTTTGGAATTATTGGAAACATTTAAAAGTTATATTGATGAGCAATATTGGAACTAGCAAATTCCATATACATATTTTTTGTCTATTTGATGTTCAATAGTAATACATAATGTACTCATAGACATACAGTATTTTCGGTTCTTCTAGCCCTTTATTTCAGCTGTGGTTGTTTTTCTTTAAAACTTCATTAATTAAAGACTTGAAGTGAATACTTGACGGGATACGTTTCGTTTTTTCTACATTAAATTTTGGGAACACTATTCACCTTGTACAATATTGTTGCACGCACCTAAAAATAATATACTGAATGAACAGTGCCATCTGCTGATCAAACCCAAGGGTTGTAGAGCTCTTGAAATCTATACCAGTCTGACCAAAAACAAGATCCCCAAATGAATGAGAATGATGTCGAACAGGTATAAAACTTATTAACTTACTTATGTATATGATTGACTAGTAGTTGAAAAGGGTTGCATCAACAGAAAGAAGTATTGAAAATAGTAAATAAAATAAAGACATGTAACAGGAAAGCCTCATAACATATTGTTGAGGTGCCTTAGAAAGGATTTGTAAACAAATCATACAGAAAATCTTTATACACTATGAGGATCGATATCAGCTCTTTGTTCTTAACAGAAAGGGTGAGGTTGATGAACAAAGGTAACTTGTCACCGAGGTGTGTTTGCCCAACAAACGAATGGAATGTTCACTTTGACCAAGATGAATGCTTGATTCTAATAAGTGCTTTTAAAAATTAACCATTGTGCACACTGTCACTTGTCAGAAGAGATACTGCATTCATACTATAATTTCTTACAATCTTTCATGCAACAATTTCAGTGAAATGGACAAATGAAGCTATTAAAGAATTTGAAAAGGCCATCAGCCTGATACCACACCAGAAGACGCACCCTCAATGAATG
Source organism: Corythoichthys intestinalis (assembly GCF_030265065.1). Taxonomy (NCBI): domain Eukaryota; kingdom Metazoa; phylum Chordata; class Actinopteri; order Syngnathiformes; family Syngnathidae; genus Corythoichthys; species Corythoichthys intestinalis. The sequence continues at coordinate 60,448,671 of NC_080397.1, read as the reverse complement.
AGTTTATTTTCATACATAAGGCACACCTTACTATAAGGCACATTAATGCATCAGTCAATAAATAGATTTGTCATTTGTTCCTTATCGTTTAACATTCAAATTTTTGGTTTATTTATTCATTTATTGACTATTTGTTTTATTAATGGATTTAATGACGATGATGACAATGTATCATAAGCACTTTACCGTCGCAATATAGATTTCAATAACATAATCAAGCTCCAGATAACAAAAACACAGTACAAGATTAGAAATAATAGTAATAAAATACAATAAAAATAAATAAATAAATTCACAATGGCTGGAGGAGGTGACACTCCTGAACTTTTTGCCCCCCTATTGAAGAAAATGAAATCCCCGGTATGGGAATACTTCAGCTACAGAACAGTTACAGACGGCCGTGGCTTAGAGGAGCAGGGCCAGCCGACATGTAAAACTTGTTTGTGGAGGGTGGCTGCCGAGGAGGCAATACCTCTAAAATGATTTTGCATTTATACAAAATTAAAGGTTGGTAAACGGTATCATGAACGTTTCCCACCAGCTACGAGAGTTAACTCCAGTGTGTTTAGTGTGTCTAGCGGTGGTAAAACATGTTTTTTTTCTCTCCCTGACAACTGTCTGTGTTGAGAAAGAGAATGTGTGTATAATGTAAACATGAAACGAGTCATACACATGTAAGCCTGAACGATATATCGTTTAAACATCGCCATCGCAATATGCGTGATAGTCCCATCGCAAGCACGTGCGATAGTTTTTTTTTTTTTTTTAATCCACATACGCCTTGCTTTCTGCTCTGCGCACGGCCTCACACCCTCCCTCTCCCAGCCCTTTGTTCCTCACAGTCACTGCAGCACTTGCTTATTAAAGTTAACAATGCTCGTTGTCTTTGATCTTGCTAAGAAGCGGACTTCAAAGCGGAGTAATGTGTCAATCATCGTTTAACTTGTGAAACAGTTTCTGCAAGGAAGCCGCGCTGGAATGAATGTGTGTGTGTGTGTGTGTGTGTGTGTGTGTGTGTGTGTGTGTGTGTGTGTGTGTGTGTGTGTGTGTGTGTGTGTGTGTGTGTGTGTGTGTGTGTGTGTGGAGACGTTGGAGACATAAAAAATAAATGCCAGAAGTGATCATGAGGAGTTTGAAATTACTACGTCACTCCTAGAGTCACAGCTAAGGTAGATAAACAGAAGTATTTCATAAAGCCAAGCATTTTTCTACTACAGTACTTTATTCTTGTTCAAAAATGATTTGGTTGGACAGTTATGTTTGAAACTGATCATAATTATGACATTTGAAGTGCTTAAAAACCATTTATTTATATACATTTTTTAAATCACTTTGGGGGAAAAAGTGAGAAAAAAAACATGTCTTTTATGTGTCTCTTTCCTATACTAAATCTGAATAAATACATTGAGCACAAAAAAAAAAAAGGGGGGGGGGAGGGGGTGCACTACTTCGTGGTTTTTCACTTATTACGGCGGGTTCCTTGTCCCCATTAACCACGAAAAACGAGGGATCACTGTATACTGTGGTGATGGTGAGTCTTCCAAAGTCTTTCCAGACAGCTATTTAGTCATCTAGTGAAAATTTCTTTAAAAAAAAAAAAAAATGTTTTTTTTTTTTCAATATCGCAATATAATATCGCAACATATCGCAAACCCCCCAAAAATTGCCACAATAGTTTTTTCCAATATCGTTCAGGCCTATACACATGTGGTTTTTCATGCAAAATAATTCAATGATTTTTGTTCTGATGGTAATAATGTTGACCTGTGGGTTTAGGCACACCTTAAGGACTGCATTTACTTAAATTTTTATTTAGAATATATTAGGGCTGCAGCTATCAAATATTTTAGTAATCGAGAAATCGACTGAAAATGTTATCGATTAATCGAGTAATCGGATAAAACAAATATATTTTTAGGTGAAGAGCAATTATAAATATACATGAGAAAACAAGACATTTCATCTAATCTTGAACCATTTTCAGTCAATCAATGTCTTTATTTTCGATGTATATTGTTGAAAACAGCCAACAATTGCATCTCAGATGTAACTAGAATAAAAAAAAGACTAATTCACTGCTTTCACTCAAAAAACTTTTAGATCTTATTGAAAAAAAAAAAAAAAATTATATATATCTTACCTAAAAATGCCGTTACGCTTGATAACACACATCACTTAAAAGTTAGGATTTTTTTCCTACGTGTTTCAATTGAATTTCTATTTGTGTCAAGCCATTTTTAAGTTCTAGTTAAGTTTTAAGTTAGTCTAAACTGTAAGTCCTGATAGGATTTTGAGTTTTTGCAGTGTTCAAAATAAATGTATGATACAGGCTGTATTGGAGCACATTAGGGACCAGTGCTACTTGGTGTTTTATCCAGCAATGACTACTGAGCTAAAATTGATAGTTAGCATTATTGAGTTTTTATTTTACACCCTCATCACTCCACAATGCTATGTTATGTTAAAGCCTGTATGTAAGACACGTTGGCCACGCATCGACAGTGGTCATAATTAATAGAGACCTAGCCCTCCGCAGGGCTAACGTTACGTGAGCTTGTGACAGTAACGTTAATCTTATTTATTAGCGCTTAGCGCTCTTTATTAGCGCTTAGCGCTCTACTGCTTTAAGATGGCGGCGGTTTACTAACGCTGACCAGACGCTGCCGAGTCTGTCATTTCGCGTCTAGTTCAACATACATGTGATCTCTATGAGATGCATCAGATGCTACCTGCTACCAACTAGCATCGTGCGGGCAAGTATTTAGCAACGTCGGCGTCGTGTGTAGAGGCTGTCTGCTGCAGTAAGTTTTGTTGTTGTTGTTTTTTTGCTTCGTACTCTACGCACGTAACATCAGCGCGTTGTCCCGCATTAAAAGTAGTCCGAGCAAAACGTGATGCTTAGAGCTGTCAAAATAAACGAATACTCGAGGTGAATAAAATTACTCGGATCAGTTTTTAAACTCGAGTTACTCGAGTATTCGTTTCAGCTCTAAACGTTACTGTCACTCGCTCACGTACGTAACGTTAGCCCTGCGGAGGGCTAGGTTTCTATTAAGACCACTGTTGATGCGTGGCTAACATGCCTTACATACAGGCTTTATTTAATCTGTGAAACATAGCGCTGTAGAGTGATGAGGGTGTAAAATTAAAATATGATAAAGCTAACTGTCAATTTGAGCTCAGTAGTCATTGCTGGATAAAACACCAAGTAGCACTGGCCCCTAATGTGCTCCAATACAGCAGGTATCATACTGTAACATTGACAAAGAGTCACCCGCTTCGTTAGGTTGCAATTATTTCTTTTTTGGGAACTAGTGGAACGACAACAACAACGGGAAGGCACATCGCTCGCTCTCCCGCACCTCCCTCACCCCCGCACGTCACGCGGTGCATTCAGGAACGCATGCAAATATCCCCGCCAGAGGTTGCGCTAGATTTTTTCGTTGTCTGTCATTTTGACTGACAGGGTCATAAAAATCTGGGCATAATCTATTTTTACCCGTCACTTAATTTTTAAAAATGATAATAATGACATTGTGGTGACCTTTTGTTTAGCATAATTCACTTTCCGTACTTGTGTGTCCATTTGGCCAAGCGCGTTACCGGCTACGACACAGTCACGTGACAGAGACACTTAAGAGCCGTGCGCGTTCCGGCTTGAATAGAGAGTTCACAGAGAGCAGCAGAGCTACAGCTGCTGGACACAGCAATTCCAGCTAACAAGACTCTTAACATTTCATACCGCTTCAACATATTCAATAATATTTAGTTTTCATTCATTTTCAATTAATATTCTGTCCGAACAAGCTTAACAGAGAATCCACACCGTGCCATCACAAGCAGATGAATAAGTAACTTTTTCTCCGCAGTGACAAAAACAGCTGACTGTGGCCCCAGTAGGTAGCCACCGTTTGTCTCTGATAGAAAATGAATGGAAATCGTGTACGAAGGAGATGTTTACAGAGCTAAACCTACCAATTCTCTCCGAAAATGATGTGCCTGGTGCCAAATTCACTGGCAAAGATGTGGAAGAACATAAAAATGTTCAGTTAAAGAGATGGCTTTAGTGTCGAAGGCTGAAAAAGACGAAAAAAAACCGAGCCGACCTAAGCATAGCTTTAGCTTTTTTTTTATCGACGCGACTGACAATGACATTCTCCAGTTTCAACAAGCTATCCTTTACCATCAGCCCTGTCTTTCTTATATATCCTCTGGTTGTCCTACGTCTCTTACCGTTCTTGGGGGTAATTTAGTTAGCTTTGTGTAGCGATCGCAAATGCTACTCAGTGACAGCCAACGAACACTTGTAATTTTTTCATTGATAACACATCTTAATTCTATAATTTATTTACACTTCCCCCTCACTAAAGTTGTTTTTTTTTATATATATATATATATAACAAACGGTAACAGAGGCAGTCAGATACCATTGTAATTCTTTTCAGGTCATTCATTGTCAGACAGAAGCAGTACAGCACAACGTTACGCTAAAAGAATGTTAAAAATATAAAAATGGCTTACCTCTTTGTCCTCTGAAAGACCATGCCAACCCACAATGTTTACTGCATATGAAACGTGAATGGATTCGCCGAGCTGGTGTTAAAGTCCGCGCAAGTTGATTCGGTCTTCACATTTTTTCCTCTCGAGTTTTTGGTTTCCGGAAACGTATGAAGAAAACATCCTTCATGTGTCATAATGTCTAGAGTCGTTTCTACAAGTTCTAAAAAAGCAATGCGTGATCGGCATGTTCATTACCGTAGAAAAGTAGCGCTTTTTACGTTGGGTCTATGCGAGGGCGGGTCTATAATGTCCCACTTCGGCTTTACTTCCGCTTTACGATGCGACGTCATGGTCTAAAAATAGCCTGCGTACGCCATTGCGTGCCCGCTTGTGCAGTCCCTATTTTTTCACCTCTTTTATCAACACCATCGTCGTTTTGGGGCTTTTTGAAGAAACTTCGGACACTCAGTTGCCTTGACATTTTTCCGAGTAAGGCCAACGACGTCATGCATCAAGAGAGACAATAGCTAATTAATATGCCCACTCGCCACCCTGTGGTCTGGGGTGTGAATTGCAACCTGTCAAAATGACAGATGGACTTCAGTTTTTTCCGTCACCGTTTTAAAAAATTGGTCAACGACGGAAAATATTCGGTTAACGCGATCCCTGATCCCCGCCATATTATAACCTGATATGTTACAATACATTTATTTTGAACACCGCAAAAACTCAAAATCCTATCAGGAGTTACAGTTTAGACTAACTTAAGACTTAACTAGAACTTAAAAATGGCTTGACACAAATGGAAATTCAAATGAAACACGTGGGAAAAACACCTAACTTTTAAGTGATGTGTGTTATCAAGCGTAATGGCATTTTTAGGTAAAAAATATATATATTTTTTATAAGATCTAAAAGTTTTTGGAGTGAAAGCAGTGAATTGGTCTTTTTTTTTCTTTTTCGAGTCACATCTGAGAGGCAGTTGTTGGCTGTTTTCAACAATGTACATCGAAAGACATTGATTGACTGAAAATGGTTCAATAATAGATGAAAAGTCTTTTTTTCTCATGTATATTTATAATTACTCTTTACCTAAAAAATATGTTTTATCCGATTACTCAATTAATCGATAGGATTTTCAGTCAATTACTCAATTACTAAAATATTCGATAGCTGCAGCCCTAATATAAAGCCATCTATTGATTATAATTTGATGTAGTTGAGCCAAAAGATAAAAGATTTCCTTATTTATGAAGCAGAATAGAGACTCAGGAGATGCACAATATTATTCCAATTTACTATTACGTCACTTACATCGTAAAGTTACTACTGGATTAAAAGGCGAAATATAGCCTAGGATGCAAATTCCTAATTCCATTCTCTTATATTTACCGTTAATGGTGGGCTGCATTTCAGTCTATATTTGGTGATCTGACTTTCAAATTGAGGGTAGAGGGATATTTAGCCTTGCTCATTCTATCAGCTTCCTCTTAGTAACAATGAGGCTTTTGGATCAAGCCAGGAATAAAAGTGGAGGAAAAAGGTCTGCCTTTCTCCTACAGCTTTTCCCACAGCCTCTGACCACAAACACCAGCCAAGCATGCATGCCTTTGGAGAGGACAATGCTCTGTTGTCATGATGCATGGTCCTTTGCTTTGTTTTCCCAAAAGGGGTGAAGATACTTGGCTGCCCTCTCCTGGCCCATGCTGGAATGCCAATAATGTAAAAGAAAGGACGTGAATGGAAACCTCACCTCAGCTGAATTTCAAACAATCAGGGCACAAATGAGACCAGAAAGTACACAAAAGTCTATCATCGCCGTCTATTTTGACTAAGTCCAAAATGGCTATATATGAAGCAACGCAAACACATAATCACATATAACACTAATAAACAGCAATTCAGAGAATATACGGGTTTTATAGAAATTGTTGCAACAAAATAGCGTCCTACACTTACTCACCAGACTGGTCATTCATCATGCGAATGGCTTTAGTTCTAGCCAAGTCAAGGGCTGTGGTCCATCGCTGCCGCTCCAGTTCAGTACTCGCTTTCAAGTGGTATGTCCGACCACTGCTGCTTAGGACGATATTACAGGCATCCTCTGTGTCAATGTGAGCCGTGGCCAGATTGATTGTCCCACGGCAAGTGTGCGCCATTTCTGCCTGTGTCCTGCAACAGAAAACAGGCATGAAGGGACAAGTTTAGGCAAGAAAAATGTTGCCAGTTAAAATGGATTAAAGTTGACCCAACCTCTGTCATGTGATGCTTCTCTAATTTGTGTAATTAACAGCACCTGTTACTTACCTGTGGCAGGTGGTGGCGATAAATACAGTGCCTTGCAAAAGTATTCGGCCCCCTTGAATCTTGCAACCTTTCGCCACATTTCAGGCTTCAAACATAAAGATATGAAATTTAATTTTTTTGTCAAGAATCGACAACAAGTGGGACACAATCGTGAAGTGGAACAACATTTATTGGATAATTCAAACTTTTTTAACAAATAAAAAAACTGAACAGTGGGGCGTGCAATATTATTCGGCCCCTTTACTTTCAGTGCAGCAAACTCACTCCAGAAGTTCAGTGAGGATCTCTGAATGATCCAATATTGTCCTAAATGACCGATGATGATAAATAGAATCCACCTGTGTGTAATCAAGTCTCCGTATAAATGCACCTGCTCTGTGATAGTCTCAGGGTTCTGTTTAAAGTGCAGAGAGCATTATGAAAACTAAGGAACACACCAGGCAGGTCCGAGATACTGTTGTGGAGACGTTTAAAGCCGGATTTGGATACAAAAAGATTTCCCAAGCTTTAAACATCTCAAGGAGCACTGTGCAAGCCATCATATTGAAATGGAAGGAGCATCAGACCACTGCAAATCTACCAAGACCCGGCCGTCCTTCCAAACAAGGAGAAAACTGATCAGAGATGCAGCCAAGAGGCCCATGATCACTCTGGATGAACTGCAGAGATCTACAGCTGAGGTGGGAGAGTCTGTCCATAGGACAACAATCAGTCATACACTGCACAAATCTGGCCTTTATGGAAGAGTGGCAAGAAGAAAGCCATTTCTCAAAGATATCCATAAAAAGTCTCGTTTAAAGTTTGCCACAAGCCACCTGGGAGACACACCAAACATGTGGAAGAAGGTGCTCTGGTCAGATGAAACCAAAATTAATTAATTTTTGGCCACAATGCAAAACGATATGTTTGGCGTAAAAGCAACACAGCTCTTCACCCTGAACACACCATCCCCACTGTCAAACATGGGGGTGGCAGCATCATGGTTTGGGCCTGCTTTTCTTCAGCAGGGACAGGGAAGATGGTTAAAATTGACGGGAAGATGGATGCAGCCAAATACAGGAACATTCTGGAAGAAATCCTGTTGGTATCTGCACAAGACCTGAGACTGGGACGGAGATTTATCTTCAAAAAGGACAATGATCCAAAACATAAAGCCAAATCTACAATGGAATGGTTCAAAAATAAACGTATCCAGGTGTTGGAATAGCCAAGTCAAAGTCCAGACCTGAATCCAATCGAGAATCTGTGGAAAGAGCTGAAGACTGCTGTTCGCAAACACTCTCCATCCAACCTCACTGAGCTCGAGCTGTTTTGCAAGGAAGAATGGGCAAGAATGTCAGTCTCTCGATGTGCAAAACTGACAGAAACATACCCCAAGCGACTTGCAGCTGTAATTGGAGCAAAAGGTGGCGCTACAAAGTATTAACGCAAGGGGGCCGAATAATATTGCACGCCCCACTTTTCAGTTTTTTATTTGTTAAAAAAGTTGAAATTATCCAATAAATTTTGTTCCACTTCACGATTGTGTCCCACCTGTTGTTGATTCTTGACAAAAAATTAAAATTGTATATCTTTATGTTTGAAGCCTGAAATGTGGCGAAAGGTTGCAAGGTTCAAGGGGGCCGAATACTTTTGCAAGGCACTGTATTAATAGATCAAGTACACCCATTTAAATGCGATAAGAAATCCCAACTAAAAACAATAGACCATGCCTCTTAAGTAAAAACAATATTAATACCACACAGAAACACAGAATAAATAAAATGTGTTTTTCATGAAAAAAAATACAATTGCAGTTAATAACTTAAGCATTTAGGCAAATGAAAACTTTTCCCCTCATAGCTTCTGCAATGGTGTTCCATAGGGATGCAAAGATTCAGTTAAGTCACAGTTCGGTACGATTAATGCTCTGAATAGAAAAAAAAAAAAAAAAAAACTGTGTTTTTTGTTTCGTTTTTTTTTTTTTTTTTTTTTTTTTTGCAAATGAGCAAAAATTAAATTGCCATCATATAAACATGTATTTTAGTGCAAAATATCTATGTGCTTACTTCTTACTGATCTGAAGAAATTTAGTATAAAAGTGCTGAGAACAATCTTTACTGTTTGTAAAGTGAGGCGGGGCACACTGTTGATTGCTACAGCTCTCTTAGCAGCTCGGTTTACTACTTGAGCAAGACATCCTATTTGTGGTCCGAATCCATCTGTGCTACGTACTGAATTAACAATATTTGCATCATTATCTATACACACTAGTATGGATTGATTTGGCCTGCTTAACTTCCATTCAGTCATGGTGGTTTTTAATTCATCGATGTACTATATGGACTACTAGTCCCATAATCACTCTGGGCTCACGTAGCCAATGGCATGGGACAAGGCACATCTAGTTTGCTATTTCATGAAATCTAGTGTGTGCGCGCATAAAAAAGTTAGCAAACGCCACAGAAGTCACGTCTGTTCATTACTGCACAACACCAGCATATGACAATCGACTTTCATAAACAGGACGAGTTTGAAGCACAGCGCTCTTAATTTGCCACTCAAATATCCAGTGTTGTGCCGAAAAATAGCCGCCCCGCGTGAAATGTCACCCCTGACAGGAGCGCCCACACGTCAACGACACCGGCACACCGGAGATGGTCCGCAGTCAATTCGGAGCACTGACCCGGCCGGTATACATTGAACAATAGGATATATTGGGAACGATTGGCTATTTTTTGACGGACCTGGAACGAAGATGCATTTTGCGTAGCTGGTAACAAGGAATCCGAACTTTTAACAGCATGTCTGCCGCACGCGCGCACACACGTGCACGCGAGGTGATAAATCGCAGTGGAAAAAATACCGCCTTCATTTTTATTTATCGTGCGCCAAATGGAAATATTGCATATTGCGACAGGTTTAGTCATTTTTATGACTTTTCGTCAACGAAAACTAGACGAAGCTAAGCACATTTTGAAATTTCTAAAATATGACTAAGACTAATAAGTATTATTGTCCAAAAGACTAAGATGAAAATTTAAAGTGCTGCCAAAAACACTGTACAGTTCCATGTCTCGTCTGCAAAGCAGCTCTTGTGACTTAGTGTAACTAATTTATTGAACTGAAGGAAAATGCGTTTATAGTTTTGTGCTATTGATAAGCTCAGCTGTAGGCAACGAACATTACTCATTAGTGAGAGCAGTCTATAGAGGTTTTATTGACTGACATCCGCAACGTCACAAGCTGCTTGGAAAGGTTGTCCAAAGAAAGAAAACAATGCTCTCCTATGATTCCGAATTATCCCAAAACAGTCATTTAGGAGCATACAATCATGAGTTCGATTTTCCAAAGGTGAGGCCTCGCTGCCACCACCAGCTGCTTCACAAGCACTAAACTTGCCAACAACTACAGTCACAGTTGACACTGACAAGGTGGTTGCCAGTTGCCACCTCATTATGGTCTGTAGGATCTAGCGTTAATTCCGCTCACACACTTGCTGGTCTTAAAGGGGGAGGTCAGAATTTTTGACATTAGGCTTAATCTTCGAGTTAGCGGGGATTGAAATAGTCGGTGGAGTTGATTTCAACAAATTCCGTGCAGTTTGTTAAGTACTTGTATGTGTTAGTTTCAGTGCTCTGGAGTCGCTAAGCTAGCGCGAGTCAATGGTCCCGTCTTAGCATGCCAATAAAAAACAACTAGGGCTGTTAAACAATTAATTTTTTTAATCGAGTTAATCACAGCTTAAAAATGAACTAATCGTAATTAAACGCAATTCAAACCATCTATAAAATATGCCATACTTTTCTGTAAATTATTGTTGGAATGGAAAGACACAAGACAGATATATACATTCAAAATACCGTACATATGTACTGTATTTGTTCACTATAACAATAAATCAACAAGATGGCATTAACATTAACATTCTGTTAAAGCGATCCATGGATAGAAAACTTGTAGTTCTTAAAAGATAAATGTTAGTACAAGTTATAGAAATTTTATATTAAAACCCCTCTTAATGTTTTCGTTTTAATAAAATTTGTAAAATTTTCATATCAAAAAATAAACTAGTAGCTCGCCTTTGTTGATGTCAATTAGGGCTGCAGCTATCGAATATTTTAGTAATCGAGTAATCCATTGAAAATTCTATCGATTAATCGAGTAATCGGATAAAACAAATATATTTTTAGGTGAAGAGCAATTATAAATATACATGAGAAAACAAGACATTTCATCTATTCTTGAACCATTTTCAGTCAATCAATGTCTTTATTTTCGATGTATATTGTTGAAAACAGCCAACAATGGCATCTCAAATGTAACTAGAATTAAAAAAAGACTAATTCACTGCTTTCACTCAAAAAACTTTTAGATCTTATTAAAAATATATATATTTATACCTAAAAATGCCGTTACGCTTGATAACACACATCACTTAAAAGTTAGGATTTTTTCCCACGTGTTTCAATTGAATTTATATTTGTGTCAAGCCATTTTTAAGTTCTAGTTAAGTTTTAAGTTAGTCTAAACTGTAAGTCCTGATAGGATTTTGAGTTTTTGCAGTGTTCAAAATAAATGTATGATACAGGCTGTATTGGAGCACATTAGGGACCAGTGCTACTTGGTGTTTTATCCAGCAATGACTACTGAGCTAAAATTGATAGTTAGCATTATTGAGTTTTTATTTTACACCCTCATTACTCCACAACGCTATATTATGTTATGTTAAAGCCTGTATGCGTGAGCTAGTGACAGTAACGTTAATCTTATTTATTAGAGTTTAGCGCTCTTTATTAGTGCTTAGCGCTCTACTGCTTTAAGATGGCGGATGTTTACTAACGCTATATAAGTATAACACCAACACCACCATCTGCTGCCCAGACGCGGCCGAGTCTGTCATTTCGCATCTATTTCGACATACATGTGATCTCTCAGACTCATCAGACGCTACCTGCTATCAACGTAGCATCGTGCGGGCTAGTATTTAGCAATGCCGGCGTCAATTGTAGCGGCTGTCGGCTGATGTTTTTTTTTTTTTTTTTTTTTTGCTTCTTCCTCTACGCACGTGACATCAGCGCGTTGTCCTGAATTAAAAGTAGCCCGAGCAAAACGTGATGCTTAGAGCTGTCAAAATAAACGATTACTCGAGGTGAATAAAATTACTCGGCTCAGTTTTTAAACTCGAGTTACTCGAGTTGCTCGAGTATTCGTTTCAGCTCTAATGTCAATAATTACAAAATGCTCAAACCCATAAAATCAATCGCACCCAAGCGCCAGCAGAGGGCGACAAAACAAGTAACAAGTGGACATGACTGTGCTGTCATTTTAACCTGTTTGAGCGGGGCATGTGCGTTAATTGTGTCAAATATTTTAACGCGATTAATTAAAAAAATTAATTACCGCCCGTTAATGCGATAATTTTGACAGCCCTAAAAACAACATATGCACATATGAAAATCACCATTGACCCATGCAATCAATAGTGTTGGCTATGTTTTCAAGATAAAGTTATGCATAGTGAAGAAAATAAGTATTTGAACACCCTGCTATTTTGTAAGTTTTCCCACTTAGAAATCATGGAGGAGTCTGAAATTTTCAGCTTCGGTGCATGTCCACTGTGAGGGAGATAATCTAAAAAGAAATCCAGAAATCATAATGTGTGATTTTTTTTAACAATTTATTTGTGCGATACAGCTGCAAATAGGTATTTGAATACCTGTTTATCAGCTAGTATTCTGACCCTGAAAGACCTGTTAGTCCAGCTATTAAAACATCTGGTACAAATCCCACCAAGCACCTTTACTTTGTCTTGACAAGTCCAACATGCAGTTGTCAAGGGGAGAGGGGAGAATAAAACTTGGTGAAGCGGCTCGGTTCGGGTTAGCATGTCAGCTAGCCGTCACGTCTCCTGTTTTTTTTACGCTCTTTCCTAGGTCTCTGAAGCCGGGGCAGAGAAATGACAAAAGCCGGACTAACTCCGGTGGCATAAAATACCGTTTGGGAGAGGGAAAAATCGGCAGTTTTCAACATTATGCAGTAATTTGCCCTGTTGTACTGAATAAATGCATTTTTATTATTTCATGTTCCATTTAACACAACACTGTTATTTGTCATGACCTTACCATTTAGCAATTGGGGACCAATACTTCGATAAAAAGAATATCCTTTAAATATTTTGGAGTACAAAGATTTAAACTAGAGATATCCGATCACGTCATTTTCAAAGTATCGGAATCGGCAAAAATATATCGGCCATGCCTTTTTTTTATTATATATCTTTTTTAATTAATTCGCTTTTTAATTGTATTTAACGGTACAGACGTAATATGTTACACTCAACCAGTCTTTAGATATCTCGTAGGATTACCATAAATATCCCGAAAATGGGGGCATTTATTAAGTTGATAAATGAGCCACGTTAAAGCTTTTAATGCTAATAATATTGGCGCCATACGACCCTTTCACTTATCGACAATCTCAATCTATAGTGACGCCGTTTTACCTACAAAGCAAGGTAAAAGTCAGCTTCATTTGCATAGAGTGAATTACAACAGCCTTAGGTACTATCCCTCATTTGATCAAAACCTTGCAAGCTCTCTCCCTATAATTGGAAATGTCATGGGAAGCAACGTCGAGGGACTAGGTGGCAATAAATTATTATCTTTCCACCTTGACTTATTTCCCAAAGCACAGATGGTATATCCATTGTTAGCATGACTCACAGTCATGGTTTTACTTGCCATCATGGTTCCACTTTCCCATCATGCCTTAGGGCAGGGGTGTCCAAACTTTTTGCGATGGGGGCCAGATTTGGTGTGGTAAAAATGTGGGGGGCCGACCTTGGCTGACGTCCTTTACGCAGAACAATATATTTAAGCAAATTTTAGCAAGCCATTCATTTGCTTTATTTTTTTTTTTTTAATTAATAATTTTAACAATCTCGCAACTAGCCTTTGTGGCGTTCTCTTTCGACTCTCGGGCTTTTGCAAAATACTGCTGTTGTGAAGTTAACTTCAAGTTGCTTCAATTTCGCGATGTGTATCTTCCCTGTAATCTTGTCGTACATGCCAGCGTGTCTTGTTTGGTAATATCGCCTCACATTGAACTCTTTAAAAACAGTGACTGCCTTTTTTGCAAATGAGGCAGACACAGTTGTTGAGTATTTTAGTGAAGAAATAGTCCAATTTCCACCTATCCTTGTCGCGTCGGCCATCGCAGTCAACTTTTTTTTGTTGATTGTCGCCATTTTAGAAAATTGAAAGTAAAGGGTCACATGGGGTGATGTTGCTCAGAGTGCTGCTGCTTTTTAGTGGGTAAATATGGAGCAGCATTTAGTGTGTAAGCTACTTCATATGCTGGTAGCAGTACTGCTGACCAATTTATTAAGTCTGTGTGTGGGCCAGACATTATTGATTTTATGACAGAGGCTGGGGGCCGGATGAAATTTGTCCACGGGCCGCATTTGGCCCCCGGGCCGGATTTTGGACATATCTGCCTTAGGGCATGCTGCAGTATCTGAACTGAAAGCTCAACAAATACACTAGATGGCAGTATTTAGTCACAATACACAAAGTCCCAAGTCTTTCTATCCGTGGATCCCTCTCACAGAAAGAATGTTAATAATGTAAATGCCATCTTGAGGATTTATTGTCATAATAAACAAATACAGTACTTATGTACTGTATGTTGAATGTATATATATTCGTCCCAGTTTTATTCATTTTTTTCTTAATGCATTGCCAAAATGTATATGATCGGGAAAAATTATCGGGAATTATCGGAATTGAATCGGGAGCCAGAAAAAGCAATCGGATCGGGAAATATCGGGATCGGCAGATACTCAAACTAAAACGATCGGGATCGGATCAGGTGCAAAAAACACATGATCGGAACAACCCTAATTTAAACAATAATAAAAATTTTCTGCTCTATGTCGTATTTTCCTCATTCTTAATCTTCCCCCTGAATGGGCTGAATTCTAAATTAGATGAAATCGTGACCCTGCTGACGTCATCGTCCAGCTGGGGACGCTAGAGGGCTATAATGAGAGGCGGGTCTAAAAACCAGATTAAAAGACTAATTTCTCGTCATCTGCGCTTTGCCAAATTGTTGAATATAGTCGAATTGTCTCAAAATATGATTCTAATTCACATAATAAAGCGATTTAAGATTTTTAAAAAAAAATTTTTATGCTGTCACAGGCACTTTAAACCAGCGCATATCAAGGCCCGTCTTACATTTGCCTACAACCATTTGGATGATGCAGTGGAGTCATGGGAGAATGTTTTGTGGTCAGATGAGAAAAATAGAACTTGTTGGTCGTAATTCTACGAAAAGTGTTTGGAGGAAGAAGAATGATGAATACTATCCAAAGACCACCATCCCTACCGTGAAGCATGGGGGTGGTAGCATCATGGTTTGGGGAGTTTTTCTGCGCATGGGACAGGACGAGTGCATTGTATTAAAGAGAGGATGACTGGGGCCCTGTATTGTGAGATTTTAGGGAACAACCTCCTTCCCTCAGTCAGAGCATTGAAGATGGGCCGTGGCTGGGTCTTCCAACATGACGATGACCCTAAGCACACAGTCAGGAAAACCAAGTCGTGGCTCCGTAAGAAGCATATTGAAGGGAATAGGTACCGTTCTCGCACACACCATATACAGTGTACACTGTACAGTGTATACACTGTAATTGTTTTCATTAGTCTAACACATTCATCTAACTATAGTTTAGGCAGACTTCACTCCATGCCCTTGAACACAGTAAAGTGAATCACCTTATCAGGGCTCCTGAGGGGGAGATGGAAAAATGGTACCGTTTCTCGTAGGCACCGTCTAACTGTTTGCATTACTCGAACACACGTAATATAATTAATCAGGGAATAGTATCATTTCTCATATTTACTGTAGGACTGAACTACTCTAAACACACCTAATATAAAATAAATAGCACACCATAGTTTAATGAACATCAGAATAGATACACAACGCCATCTTATCATAGAAGCCCAACGTGTGCGTCACGAGCAAGATTGACGCACCAAACTCTTGCAATCAGTTCTGCAAGGACAAAGAGCAGTGCGCTTTCTCCCAAAACAAGTAGAACCAGCCCGGATAACAAAGTTGACAGCGGGCGCTTGGGACGTCAAGACCAGCGTCGGTCGCTGTGGCAACCACGTCCCATCCACGGACGAATTTAACCGCCCAAAACCGGCCACAGAGGGATGGTCCCGAAACAACACGCAGCCACACCGTCGCCCCGGCCTACTCCACCACTGACTTAAAAAACACTGGACACTGAGATAACTAGAGCTGGGAATCTTTGGGCACCTAACGATTCGATTACGATTACGATTCAGAGGCTCCGATTCGATTATAAAACGATTATTGATGCCCCCCCCCCCTCCTTTTTTTTTTTTTTCCCTAAATTAAATGTTTTGTACATTAGTTCCAAAATTGTTCAAAAATCCTCTCAGGCTAAACCAAACTACTATTTCAGTATCAAGTTAACATATAGCAGTAAACAAATATACAAAAATAACAGTAAATAAAAAACTCCAGTCCCCATTCTGTAACAGCAGCTTTAAACTACATTCAATTAATTTAATGTTGTGAATCAACTGTTAAAGTTGTTAAAATTGCTCCTGTTATTCCATAATTTCCCTTTTGTCTACTTTCGACATGTGAAAGTTTTAAAACTATTTTAAAGATAGATTCAAGTCAATATTTTACCGATTTAGGAGTATTTTAGATAAAAAGTTAATTAGTTTTGCTTGGAAGGTTCGCTACGACAGCCTTGCAGGGAAGTGTACTGCTTTAAGATGGCGGCCATTTACTAACCGCCCCGTCTAGCTTTTTGTAGATGTGCTGCTCACGCTACCGAATCAATTGTGCATCTAGTCCTATATAAATGATATCTACCATTACATTATGTGGATGACGTACTTTGTAGCAGCTTTTCGGCAGCAGTCAGGTATGTTG
Source organism: Corythoichthys intestinalis (assembly GCF_030265065.1). Classification (NCBI taxonomy): domain Eukaryota; kingdom Metazoa; phylum Chordata; class Actinopteri; order Syngnathiformes; family Syngnathidae; genus Corythoichthys; species Corythoichthys intestinalis. The sequence continues at coordinate 60,431,901 of NC_080397.1, read as the reverse complement.
TTGTGTTTTTTTATCTCGTGGCATGAGTTGAGCTAGAGCCGTGAGTTGAGCATTGGCATTACCCGAGGGGCCGGGTAATGAGAAGCATGATGTTTAGCTACTCTCGCTGCGTTCTTCCTCGTTGCGCCCCGAAGACCGCGCGGCGCGCTGAGTGTGTTGTACTTCCGCTTTACTTGGCATATTTCAATAATCGGAATTTGGATGTTTGTGAATCGTTCTCGAATCTTCCACGGCCGAATCGCAAATAATCTAAGAATCGGAAATTTTGCACACCTCTAGAGATAACACAGATTTTGCTGCTCGGAAAAAAAAAATCTATGTAGCCTTGTTTTGGACCCAGACTTGTCCCTCCGTCGTCTGTTTTTGCCTTATTTTTGGACCATTGTCGACGAATAAATTGTCAACCTGCTTTCGGTGAGTCTTCTTCAAACTTTTGGAACATGGAGTCAGTACAAAGGGTTAACATAAGAGGTGAACGCGCGGAATTTCCGCCTTCCCGGTTGGTGCACGGAAGCTGTAAGCAGCGGAGCACCATTTCCGTTCGGCTGTCGCCGTTTCCGTGCGGCTTGGCCGGGGGACGGATTCCAACAATATCAAGGTTCTAGCATGGCCTTACAAGTCTCCAGACCAAAACCCAAGAGAAAACAGAAACCTGACTGATCTAGAGAATATCTGTGTGGAGGAGTGTGCCAAGATCCCTCCAGCGGTTAGACATGTGCAGATTACCAGTTTCAAGGTATACCGTAGTATGAAAACGTCAAGGTTTCAAAACCGTAAAAAATTTCCGTCATACTGTCCTAAGGTATTAGCCATTTTTTATGTCCCAAAAAAGCATGAAGAAATCCCTCGCTTGCAGCTGCAAGGCTCAACCCTCCCCCACCGGTTCTTGCTCAATGTCAGTGAGTCAGCTGTGCTACCCGATGGCTGGAGGAGATGAATCTCCTGAACTTTTTTTCCCCCCATTGAAGAAAACAAAGTCGCTGGTATGGGAATACTTCGACTACAGAAAAAAACGACCGCGGCTTAGGGCAAACTGACATGAAAAAAATGTTTGTTGAGTGTGGCTGCCAAGAAGGCAATACCTCCAATATGATTTCGCATTTATACAAAATTAAAGGTTAGTAAACACTGTCATGAATGTTTCCCACAAGCTACGAGACTTAACTCCAGCGTGTTTAGTATATCTAGCTGTGGTAAAACGTGGTGTTTTTTACTCTCTGACAACTGTCTGTGTTGAGAAAGAGAGTGTGTATAATGTAAACATGATACGAGTCATACACACATGCTTTGTTCAAAACTCAGGTTATACATTTAAAAATATATATATTTATTATCGGTTATCGACATCAGTATCGGCTATAAGGAGCAGGAAGTTATCAATATCGGTTTCAAAAAATGGATATCGTATACCCCTAAACTACAGGAAACGTTTGACCTCTAATTGCAAACAAAGGCTACTGTAACAAATATTAACAATAATTTTCTCAGGTGTTCAAACACTCTACTTATTTGCACATTTATCACACAAATAAATCATACATTGAGATTTCTGCATTTTTCTTTTTAGATTATCTCTCACAGTGGACATGCATACAGTGCCTTGCAAAAGTATTCGGCCCCCTTGAATCTTGCAACCTTTCGCCACATTTCAGGCTTCAAACATAAAGATATGAAATTTAATTTTTTTGTCAAGAATCAACAACAAGTGGGACACAATCGTGAAGTGGAACAACATTTATTGGATAATTTAAACTTTTTTAACAAATAAAAAACTGAAAAGTGGGGCTTGCGATATTATTCGGCCCCTTTACTTTCAGTGCAGCAAACTCACTCCAGAAGTTCAGTGAGGATCTCTGAATGATCCAATGTTGTCCTAAATGACCGATGATGATAAATAGAATCCACCTGTGTGTAATCAAGTCTCCGTATAAATGCACCTGCTCTGTGATAGTCTCAGGATTCTGATTAAAGTGCAGAGAGCATTATGAAAACCAAGGAACACACCAGGCAGGTCCGAGATACTGTTGTGGAGAAGTTTAAAGCCGGATTTGGATACAAAAAGATTTCCCAAGCTTTAAACATCTCAAGGAGCACTGTGCAAGCCATCATATTGAAATGGAAGGAGCATCAGACCACTGCAAATCTACCAAGACCCGGCCGTCCTTCCAAACAAGGAGAAAACTGATCAGAGATGCAGCCAAGAGGCCCATGATCACTCTGGATGAACTGCAGAGATCTACAGCTGAGCTGTAGCTGGGAGAGTCTGTCCATAGGACAACAATCAGTCGTACACTGCATAAATCTGGCCTTTATGGAAGAGTGGCAAGAAGAAAGCCATTTCTCAAAGATATCCATAAAAAGTCTCCTTTAAAGTTTGCCACAAGCCACCTGGTAGACACACCAAACATGTGGAAGGTGCTCTGGTCAGATGAAACCAAAATTGAACTTTTTGGCCACAATGCAAAACGATATGTTTGGCGTAAAAGCAACACAGCTCATCACCCTGAACACACCATCCCCACTGTCAAACATGGTGGTGGCAGCATCATGGTTTGGGCCTGCGTTTCTTCAGCAGGGACAGGGAAGATGGTTAAAATTGACGGGAAGATGGATGCAGCCAAATACAGGGACATTCTGGAAGAAAACCTGTTGGTATCTGCACAAGACCTGAGACTGGGACGGAGATTTATCTTCCAACAGGACAATGATCCAAAACATAAAGCCAAATCTACAAAGGAATGGTTAAAAAATAAACGTACCCAGGTGTTAGAATGGCCAAGTCAAAGTCCAGACCTGAATCCAATCGAGAATCTGTGGAAAGAGCTGAAGACTGCTGTTCACAAACACTCTCCATCCAAACTCACTGAGCTCGAGCTGTTTTGCAAGGAAGAATGGGCAAGAATGTCAGTCTCTCCATGTGCAAAACTGATAGGAACATACCCCAAGCGACTTGCAGCTGTAATTGGAGCAAAAGGAGGCGCTACAAAGTATTAACGCAAGGGGGCCGAATAATATTGCACGCCCCACTTTTCAGTTTTTTATTTGTTAAAAAAGTTTAAATTATCCAATAAATTTTGTTCCACTTCACGATTGTGTCCCACTTGTTGTTAATTCTTGACAAAAAATTAAAATTTTATATCTTTATGTTTGAAGCCTGAAATGTGGCGAAAGGTTGCAAGGTTCAAGGGGGCCGAATACTTTTGCAAGGCACTGTATATGATGAAAATTTCAGACCCCTCCATAATTTCTATGTGGGAGAACTTGCAAAATAGCAGGGTGTTCAAATACTTATGTTCTTCACTGTAGGTGAAGCCTTGTTAAGACTATGGAGTTATACATAATGCATAGAGGAAAAAAGGAAAAAGCTGAAAGCATGTTGCACATGAGCCAGAAAAGGATGGATGGAGCATCATGATTTGGGGCTGTTTTGCTACCTCAGGGCCTGGACAACTTCAAATTATTAATGGAGGTTATTAATGGAATTAAAAGGTTTTGCAGGAAAACCTGAGGTCGTCTGTCAGACAGTTGAAGCTAAAAAGAGGATGGATGCTGCAACAAGACAATGATCCAAAACACAGAAGTAAATCAACTTCAGAATGGTTTCAGAAGGACAAAATACACATTCTGGAGTGGCGAAGTCAAAGTCCAGACTTGAACCCCATTGAGATGCTGTAGCATGACCTAAAGACAGCGATTCATGCGCGACATCCCAGGAGTCTGACTGAACTACAGCAGCTTTGTAGAGAAGAATGGGCCAAGATTAGTCCTGATCGATGTGCCAGACTGATCTGCAGCTACAGGATGTATCTGGTTGAAGTTATTGCTGCCAAAGGGGTAGTGGGGGGGGGGGGGCACAAAATATTAAATGTGATGGTTCACTTACTTATTTTTCCCCCTTCTGTCATTGTTTGCATACTATCCTCATTAAAATATGAAAACTTATAAACGTTTGGCTGGCTTTAGTTCAAGCAGACACTGTTTTTTCATCTGTGTGATTTTGACAAAGATCAGAACACATTTGATGGTGATTTTATGCAGAAATGTGAGACATTACAAAAGTTTCAATTACTTTTTCATACCACTGTACATCACCACACACACAAAAATAAAGTATTTCAGATAAAGTGCTGCGGTCAAAAATAAAAGTCTGGATATCAAACTCCTAACTTTTTTTTGGGCACCGATAGACCACGGAAAAGCAGAGAGAGAGTTTTAGCTTCATGTTGGAAAATGTGTTTATCAATTTCAGGACAGTCATGCTCTTGTGGTATTCTGGTATATTTTTGGCCTAATATGGCCATCTAATAGGTTATAGTATAGTAATAATATGTTGTATATCGTATAGCATAATAATAATAATAACAGTTCATATTGATGACCTTATGCTGAGAAAAAAAAATTAGGGTATCGTTTTAAAAATAAGATATAAGGAATTACTCAGTGCTTGAGTAGTTTTTTCATCGAATACTTCTTCACTTGTACTTGAGTAAATTCTTTGGGATGACAACTTTTACTTGTACTTGAGTAATATTATTTTGAAGTAACGAGACTTACTCGGGTACAGTTTTTTGGCTACTCTGCCCACCTCTCCTTTCATATTATCGAAAGCTAGGAACACTGCAGATTAGAAATGTGAGATCATCCACCCATTGTTGAATTCACGGTATTGTTATGAAACCTGAAGCGCCAGTCGTCAAACTGCCCACACTCCCTGCTGTGGAATGCAAACCAGATCAATTTACGGTTCCCAGCAACACTGTGGTGAGTTGTACTGGTGAAAATGTGACTTAAAAGTGCTGACACCCTTTCCCTGCAGTGCATCTTCTTTCCTGCGGTTGAGGGAAGTGCGACAGGCCTGCTCTTTCATAAAAGACCGGAGCAGATTCACTGATATGGTAGATAAAGCAGCATTTAGCCTTTTAATGCCTTGTAATCCTATCTAAAGCAGCCAGCCTGATCTTATTTAAAGAAGCGTAAGGAGAGCTGAGAACATTAAAACTAGAAGAAAAAGGGAATTGAAAGGTTAAAAAAGCGATGAAAAAGTTTGGCAGGACTGAATTTTTTCATCTCATTTCCAGGTCCTCAATTAACCCACCAATAAGGCTATCTTGGCAAATTGACAAGTAAAATTGTGCACTACATTAAAAGTTTATTACAATTTAATGGAGGGTGGACGTAAAGTGGGCGTGGATGGGCAAGGGCAGGGCTGTCAACAGACTTGCAGGGGCCCGGGGACAAGAGACCATTATAGGGACCCCCCTACCCCTGCAACTGGCTTGTCACGACAACATACGGAGTACTTTTAACTAGGGCTGTCAAAATTATCGCGTTAATGGGCAGTAATGAATTTTTTAAATTAATCACGTTAAAATATTTGGCGCAACTAACGCACATGCCCCGCTCAAACAGATTAAATTGACAGCAGTGTCATGTCCACTTGTTACTTGTGTTTTTTGTCTCCCTCTGCTGGCGCTTTGGTGCGACTGATTTTACGCACCATGAGCATTGTGTAATTATTGACATCAACAATGGCGAGCTACTAGTTTATTTTTTGATTGAAAATTTTACAAATTATATGAAAACGAAAACATTAAGAGGGGATTTAATATAAAATTTCTATAACTTGTACTAACATTTATCTTTTAAGAACTACAAGTCTTTCTATCCATGGATCGCTGTAACAAAATGTTAATGCCATCTTGTTGATTTATTGTTATAATAAACAAATACAGTACTTATGTACAATATGTTGAATGTATATATCCGTCTTGTGTCTTATCTTTCCATTCCAACAATAATTTACAGAGAAATATGGCATATTTCATAGATGGTTTGAATTGCGATTAATTACGATTAATTAATTTCTAAGCTATGATTAACTCGATTAATAACTTTAATCGTTTGACAGCCCTACTTTTAACGCTTTACAAGCGATGACAGTGTAAATTTTCAAATTTCCGTAATTTCCCGAATATAACACGCACTTTTTTCCCCCCAAAATCAACTTGTAAAATCATGGTGCGCATTATAAACGGGTACATGGTTGGAGACAGAAATATATATAAATATATATATACACATATATATATACATATACAGGGGTGCACATAATTTTTTTGCCCAGGTTCTCAGAGGAGGACCTGGAGATGTGACTTGGTCCTCATTGAGCTTGAGAGCCGACCCACCTGATGCGATAAAATTATGACAAGCTTTACTTAGAGCCAATTACCTTTAATTAATTATATTAACAATTAATGCTCGATTAACATCAACTGGCACAACAAAATTGCCATTACTTCGAAGTGAAATGTAAAGAAATAAACATAAAAGCACCAATTCAAAATAAAGGGCATTATGTGGCTCCCACATAACTCCAAGCCTTTGTAAAAGTGGGATGCCCTCCTCCTCATAAGAGCTCATTGAACGTACATGTTTAGCTTTGTGAAAAGCGAGCAAAAACACGTTTGTCAGTGCATAGCGCTGTGCAGGGCGAGTGGGGTGCTGTCTGACATCGATAGTTTGCTTAAGTGCCACATGCTGTTTTTTTCGTGCTTTTCAAAGTTTGTATGGCTGAAATTCTTTGACCCTACTACATAAAATGCGCTGCTTTTATTAGCGACATTGGAATTCTCACGGCAAATTTTGTACCACATTTCCGTGCATGCATCATTTGCTTCTAGCCATGGTACCTACCTCCTGCAGCCACTTTTCAGCAAATGTCCTTTTTTTCGGTAGCTCCGTTGACGTCTCTCTCGTCTGTCTGTCTTTTGACGGGGGAACACGGAAATAATTACCGGTACTCAGTGGGGCCTGCCTCTTTGACATTTTGAGAAGTGATTTTCTCGTGTCCGCCGCAAATACAGTGGTCAGCCATCGGTACGCAAAAGCGTATGGAATCCGTTGAGTGCCCGCGCGTTTGTCTACGTCCAGTACGCATGCGCGCATGCGGACCACTTATGTGCACCCCTGTATATATATATATATTATATATATAAAAACCAAATTTTTTTTTATTGACACGGTCATGTTGTGTTGAAGAAACGTATGCTGCGATCCGTTACCGACCATTACGGTAAGTGACGTCACCATTTTGTTTCGGTAATACTTCACTCTGATCGGCCGAATGATTTCATCTGTGTTAAATTCTCTTTTTTCTTTCTTTTTCTCATAAAGCACAGAATTTAGTTTCTAGAACTCATTTGAGTCAACGTTTATCGCAGCTCCGCAACTCGGACCATAACAAACGTAACAACACAGACTTCCTGTGTCCGTCAACAATATCTGTCCCTCGGTAAACTCAAACCCAAATAACAATAGTTCCTATTGTTACTGTTGTGTCGACAGCAATGAGCTCTCTCGGATTTCCGACTTACGTTCTCACTTTCATTGTCCAGTATCAATCCATGGAGGAAACATTTATTCATCATGATGAAACGAGCAAGTTATACAGCAGCCTTTAAAAGAAAATTCACATCTGGTTTTGTTTTCTCCTGGATTCTGGTAAGTTCAAGAAGTTATCAGATCATATTATTACCATACATATGGTCAGTTTACAGTAATGTTTTGAACTACCAATGTGCTATGCTTATGCTGTGTTTCACCAGTCAGTAAAATGACATTTCTGTATCTGTACACGATCTCTGTTTTCTTGTATTCTTCTATTTAGTGGTGCTAAAATTAGGGTGCGCGTTATAGACGGGTACAATAATTTCCCCTAGATTTTACAAGTAAATTTGGGGTGCGCGTTATACACGGATGCGCCTTATATTTGGGAAATTACGGTATTTAAATTGAGATGGACAGTTAAATTTAACAGACAGTAATGCAGACATGTCCAAAGTCCAGCCCGGGGGCCAAATGCGGCCCGTGGTCAAATTTCATCTGGCCCCCAGCCTCTGTCATAAAATTAATAATGTGTGGCCCACACAGACTTAATAAATTGGTCAGCAGTACTGCTACCGGCTTATGAAGTAGCTTACACACTAAATGCTGCTCCTCATTTACTCACTAAAAGGCAGAAGCACTTCAAGCTAGACATGTGCCGGTTACCGGTTTCACGGTTTACCGTGGTGTGAAAATGTCGCGGTTTCAAAACCACTAAAATTTTCCGTCATACCTTAGTACGGTATTCGCTATTTTTCATGTGCCAAAATGCAGCCGAAGTGGCTTGGTGCGGCAGCGCTCACCCCTTCCCGTTTGTTGCCTTGAGTGTCAGTGATGCTAATCTGCTAAACAGCCAGCAAACCCACAAACAAATCCTCCAAACACAAGGCGTACTTTTCTTCAATTTATTGAGCTCTCAAATCGTGGTGAAATATACAAATGAATACATTTAAAACGTTGTACAATTGTATTTTTCCACGTGTGATTAGGTTCAACAGGATAGCAGTAGCACCATTAAAAAGTTCGCCAAAAACAAAACGCAAAATTTTCCTTTCAAATTCGATATACAAACTAACTAAAACTTACAAAGACGAATGTTAGCCTAGGCTAAGCTGGGAGAGCAGCTTCGTTGTGGTTTTATGTCTCACAGCCGCTGAGTGAGAGACAAGCTTGAATGAAGGGGGGGAGAAAAAGAATCGCGTCAAAGATCGCTAATTGAGAAAAGGAGGTCTCACGCCTCACTTTTTTTTTTTTTAGATGAAACCTTTCCTCAACAATATTTACATTTTAACTAATTTATAAAACTAACTTATACATTTTCAACTAACTTATTAACTTATGAATTCTTTGTTCTTTTTAACACAAAGGTATGGCATCATGTAGACTAGAGTTGACACAGTGGCTGAAAATGGCGAAACTTCACTTGAGCTTCCCCCTTAAAAAAAAGTCATACAGTATATATTTTTAATTTTATTTAGAAGTCTTTTTACTCTTTATAGCAATTATTTTGTTCTTACTCTAATATTGAGCAACTTGAGCTTTGGCTGTGGATATAGTCTAGGTTCTATTTATTTTAATTTTATATAAAATATGTTATTTTTTGTTTATTTATTTTCACATTATATTCATGTTCCTATTTGCAAATATGTTTTGAAAAGAAATCCTGTTCAATTGATTTTTTTTTTTTTTTTTTTTTTTTTAAACCCATACATCTCAAAATTTTGGAGCTATAATTACAATACCGTGATACCGTGAAACCGCGGTATTTTTGCTCACGGTTATCGTACCGTGAAAATCTCATACCGGCACATGCCTACTTCAAGCAACATTACCCCATGTGACCCTTCAGATTTTCTAAAATGGCGAACATCAACAAAAAAAAAGTTGACTGCGATGACCGACGCTTCAAGGATAGGTGGAAATTGGACTATTTCTTCACTAAAATACGCAACAACTGCGTCTGCCTCATTTAGTTCAATATGAGGCGATATTCCAAAACAAGACATGCTGACATGTTCAAAAACATTACAGGGAAGATACGCAGCAAGAAATTGAAGCAACTTGAAGCTAGCTTAATTTCACAGCAGCAGTATTTCGCAAGAGCCTGAGAGTCGAAAGAATGCCACAAAGGTTAGTTGCGAGTTTGTTGAAATTAATAATTAAAAAATAATAATAAAGCAAATGCGACACACAACATGGCTTGCTAATATTTGCTTAAATATATTGTTCTACGTAAAGGACATCAGCCAAGGTCGGCCCCCCACATCTTTACCACACCAAATCTGGCCCTCTTTGCAAAAAGTTTGGACACCCCTGCCGTAATGTGATGTGACACAATATAAACAATTTCCAGCTATTGTCCCATGTAGGCTACAGTACAATGCAACTGAGAGTGCTATGCCTGCCTGCTAAGCAACAAAACAGTATAACTAAACATCCTGCCCACTCTACATCCCTGGGGTTATGAAGCCCTCAACCAGTGATGCGCCTAGATTTTTTAACAGCAAAGTCATTTATAACATCAGTGAAATCCAGTTTTTGAGCAAACTCACACTCAATGGAGACTATGGCTAGGTTGTTAAACCTACCCTTTGTTATGGTGGAGCGTAGGTAGTTTTCATTATTATTTCATTATTATTATTTTCATTTGACTGAAGACTCGCTCTCCTCCAGCGACAGTCACTGGGAAAGCCTCGCGCACCTGCTCCCCACAGACTAACATATATCCCTGATCTCTCATCACATTCTCTCTCCTTGTTCAATGCGGGCAGCGTGTCTTGTCATACCAAAGCTCAATAGGCTACAAGCGGCTGGTGACAGACTCGAATCGGGCTGTGGTCACGGTGATCGCGAATGTAAATGTTCAGTGTTAGCGGCTGTTGCTCACTTACTGACATCACCGTCCACAGCAAACTTTAGCCTTAATTATCTGGCTTCTTGTCCCCCTTTGAAAAACTTCATTTTTTCTCATTCACCTCTATTATCTTCATCTCTTTTCTTTTCTGGGCACCTGATTTATGACTGCTCGCTATGTTTAGAGTTAATAACAATGACAGATAGGGTTGTTCCGATCGTGTTTTTTTTTGCTCCCGATCCAGATCGTTTTAGTTCGAGTATCTGCCGATCCCGATATTTCCCCATCCGATTGCTTTTTTTTTGCTCCCGATTCAATTCCAATCATTCCCGATAATTTTTCCCAATCATATACATTTTGGCAATGCATTAAGAAAAAAATGAATAAAACTCGGACGAATATATACATTCAACATACCGTACATAAGTACTGTATTTGTTTATTATGACAATAAAGCCCCAAGATGGCACATTATTAACATTCTTTCTGTGAGAGGGATCCACGGATAGAAAGACTTGTAATTCTTAAAGGATAAATGTGACTTTGTATATTGTGACTAAATATTGCCATCTAGTGTATTTGTTGAGCTTTCAGTGAATTATACTGTAGCCATTTAACTGTTCTGCCCAAATGCATGATGGGAAGTGCAACCATGACTGTGCGCAGTGGCACCAATTGATATATCTTCTCTGCGTTGGGAAATAACATAGGGTGTTAAGAAAAAGATCAACTACTACCTTCCCCACATTGTTTCCCACGATATATCTAATTGTTGAGAGAGAGATTGTAAGGCTTTGGCCATTTAAAAAAGGCTCCGAAGACTGCCAAAATTCACTCTATTCATTTTACGCTGCCTTTTAGCTCTATATAAAGGCAAAACAGCGCCATTATAGATTGAACGCGACAATGCGTGAGTGGGTCGTGCAGCGCATGTGTTCATTGCGTTAAATATTTTAACGTGATAATTTTTTTATTAAAATTAATTTCGGCCGTTAACGGGATAAATTTAATAACCCTACCTTAAGCCAAAACTAAAGACTCTGGATGAGTGTAAGACATTTTGTCTGTAACGTTAAATACAATTAGAAAATTATTTAATTGAAAAAAAAATATATATATATATTAAAAAAAGGCATGTCCGATATTTTTTGCCGATTCCGATACTTTGAAAATGACGTGATCGGAACCAATCGATCGGCATCCCGATCGATCAGGACATCTTTAATGACAGATGTTATTTTCCCGCTTCAGGGCAAGTACGTAGTGTAGCCTTGAGTGCGCCAGAGCGGGGTCAAACCATTCTCTGCCAAGACAGTGAGGGGTGGGGTGGGGGGGGGGGGGGGGGGGGGGGGGGGAGTGCAAAAAAAGGAAAAATTTATATGGTGGAAAACACTCAGGTGACTTGAAGTTCCGCTCTGAGACCCCCAATTTGGCCAACTTTCAAAATTGTCCGATATGCATGTGTGATACATCATTGGAAAGCTTAAAATCTCAATTTTCTGGGGAAAGAAAATTTTTGAACAGGAGGGCTTTTTTTTGTTTGTTTTGTTTTTTAAACAGCAAAACCCTAACTGGAGGTGAGAGCACGCAAGAGCAGAATTACAGACGTCATGACTTTAACGAGGTATTATCGCATACTTGTTTCAATCCAAAAACTCCATGTAGCATGTATCACCGAATGTCAAGACACAATGGTCCAAATTCGTCATCATCGTCTTCTTCGGAAGAGTCCTCGAGTGAAGATAGTGACGGATTTGAACACGTGGGTGACGCCATCGACGAGCAGAGGTAAGCAAACTCACTTTTTTTTTTTTTGATGCTGAAAAAGTTTCTTTTGAAAGTTTCTTTTTGATATTGCAAGACAAAGTTGATTTTGATGCAATATAAGTGTGTGTTTGTGTATATAATAATAAAATGTGCATATCAGATCAAAGTCGTACGTGCACTGTGTGTATCCAAGGCAGGAATTTATAATTGTGGTGTTCTTCTTTCTATATGAAGATTAGGGATGTAGCACATATTCAGCTATGGTATTCTTTCTATTGTCATATATATAGATTTCCATTATTATTTATTGCTGTATATATATATTTTTTATACTTTATTATTTTCATAAATACTGACTTTTTTTCATGTACATTTATAGTGACAATGAAAGTAAAGTGAAATGAAAATGGAAGGGCGGAAGGGTGGAAAGAGGACCGACACCCCATGGAAGTGTGGGCTGTGTGATGTCGCCCTGTGTCTAATTCCAGGACGAAACTGCTTTTCGGAGTCGCATGCCTGAAAAAAAAATTAACTTGTTTATTGTAAATATTTTTGAAAATACTTTTTTTCCCAATGTTATATATATATATTTTTTTCCCACGATCAGTCTTCTCAATTTGTGTATATAAATGTGTGTTCAAGAAGCTTGATTGTGTGTACATAGTTTTCATCAGGTAATGGGCCGCAATACCTAAACTCATAAAGAGATGGCCTCTAAACACTTTTTGTGTTAGATGGTATATATTTTTTCACTGTTCGGTCTGCTGTATATAACCTGTTTTGACTAGAGCATGTATAAAGGCAAAAAACGCCTATGGCTATACCTGTTGTTTATGTTGAATTGTCAAATATAAGAATATTTATTCTAAATTTTTTTGGTTGAGTGTTCATCCTAACATGTTGAATAAATATTACAAAGTTTCAAAACGGTTCGTTACGCATGTTTGGTTGTCAATTGGACATCAATATTAAAAATTTTGACAAAACGATTTTGGAATTTTTGGTCTTTTTGGGCCCAAAATGATGATTTATAATTGGTCAGTGAAGGAAACAACAGTTTGGACACGAAGTTCAAGGTGTCACAAAAAAAGGGACCAAACCTGGCCATCGTAAACAATTCTTTCTTTGAAATAAAAAGGCAACTTCAAAGGCATGCAAAATCAGACAAAATAGGCCCAGACCTTAAAGGGTTAAGCGATAGTTATGAGGTAGATATTCGTGACTTTTTTTACAGACACCATTTTTTTCCAGTGTGAGGTCATTTGCTTAAAAGTTTAAAATATGCGCGTGGATAATTTTTTTAAATTGTTTTTTTTTTTTAAACGAAATATTAGACATCAATTAATGATTCAAAGCTAAAAATGACAGACATTTTGAATAATATAATTAATTACCTTCGTTTTATGGCTGGGCTGAAACAAAAGCGGTTGCGCGACGTCTGTAAACGGGGTTTCCAGGGTAAAACGGACACATTAAAAATAGTTCGGGGCCTTATTGCGCCATGAATCTGCTATGGCAGCATATAGACATATTGTTCTATCAAACACAACAAACAGTTCTTCTGGCTTAAAATACAGCGGTTTATTTCAAAGAGGGGCGCAAGAGCAGAAACTGCGTTTTCAGCCTTGTCTGTGTTTTCTGCCATATTTTTAAATTTTTAATATGCTAAAGTTTTTAAGTATTTATCGAGTAAAACATATTATTCAATCAGACAATGCTTTAAATAAAAAAGAAATATGTGAATGTAAAGTAAAATTTGGGTCATTCAGGGGCCCTTATGGTCCTGAGGCCCGGGACAACATACCCGGTTGCCCCCCACTGTCGATGGGCTTGGGCGAGTGGATGCTCAAACAGAAAGGTAAGATGATGTGCAGAGCTGTAATATAGTGTTTTAAAGTGCATGTGACACGAAAAAACATGTTTATTTCATCATACACGCGGTATTTTATGCTCCTGAATGATATGGACCGCTTGGATGTGTGTGGAAGCGATCGCTATATTTATTTAGTTTTTTTAATCCCGCGCCATGAAAATGAGTGACTTCCGGCTTCGGTCTTGCATTGAGGAGGAGGGCGCTGTGACGTGTACGGTTGAAGGCGTCCTCTTCACTTTCCAGCCGTACTGTTGTGTATGAGGACTAAGGATTCAGCTGATTTTGCGGATTAATACGTTTATTTTTCGCATCACGCCAGCCAAACGGCTGCAGAAAAATCTTGCTATATGAGGGAGAGGCGTGTGCGCATTTTTGGAGTTTCAAAAGGTTCCCATTCACCGTGGATATTGGCCAAAACAAGCCCGACTAGTGTGGGACCATTGGACTTGCGAGGAAGTGAGTAAACATCTTGTTTTGTATTATGTCAAATACGAATACAGCGATTACAAAGTAAACACTACAAACTTTCTTTAAATAAAGGACTACTTACATTTAATCATTGATAGGCATGTAAAAAGCTCTCCTCATGCACATTAGCTGCACAACAACCACAGCATCCCTCCTCCGGGGAACGAGCTGTAAATTGCTCTCCGCCGGGCGGTTTGCCGGTCCGCACAGACAATCGACAACCCAGTCGTCATGTCAAATAATCCGGGCTAGTTATGTGTGATTTTCCGCTTCGAAGACTTTGAAACATCACTCGGTTCGGGTTAGCATGTCGGCTAGCTGTCACACCTCTTGGTTTGTTTACATTCTCCGAAGCCGGGGAAGGGAAATGACATATGTCCGATTTAGGTGTCATAAAATATCGTTTGGGAGGTGCGACAGTAAAGGTGAAGTCGACAGTTTTGACCATATGGAGGTATTTTGCCATGTCGTCCTGAATAAGTGCATTTTTATGATTTCATATTCCATTTAGCACAAGACTGTTATTTGTCATGACCATGCCATTTATTTAGCAATTGGGGAAAACACTTGGATGAAAGGAATATCCTGTAAAAATATTGAAGTAAAGAGACAGAAACAATGACATTTTGCAGCTCTCTTTGTCGCGTTTTCCTCATTGTGAATACTTCCCCCTCGACGGGCTGACTGGTCCTTCTCAAGCCATTTATTTAGCTATTGTGGAAAAATGCTTGGATAAAAAGAATATCCTGTAAAAATATTGGAATAGAGAGATTCAAACAATGACATTTTGCGGCTCTCTTCGTCGCGTTTTCCTCGTTCTGAATAATTCCCCCTCAATGGGCTGAATAGTAAAACCGATGAGCCCAGTCTCCCGCTGACGTCATCCACCTGTTGGGGACGCTCGAGCCCTATAACGGTAGGCGTGGCCAACCGGCAGATTAAAAGACTAATTTCTCGTCATCTGCGCTTTGCTAAATTGTTGTATATAGTCGAATCGTCTCAAAATATGATTCTAATTGACATAATAATGCTATTTAAGACTTTTTCTCCTGTCGTACGCTCTTTAAGTGTTAAACTACAGCATCTCAGATGTCGCACAGTGAATGCAATGGCCTTACCACATAATGGACTATTAATAGAGGGCAGTGGCAACAGGCGGCTCTGCTTTCACCATGGGCTCTGACACCCATACCTCTGTGTCAAATAACAAGGACCTGATGACAGCAGGCTTCATGAAAAAGTATGCTGATACAATAGCATTGACTGTGTAATGTTTCTTTTGCCTACGAAAAGAATTTGGTTAAAAACAAATGCGGCAAAACGGCAACAAGGCAGTCATGGCCAAAAAAAGAAGAGATCGGCCCTGTCAACAATAGCTCCCAGTTCAAGTCATCGACTGGCAGGAAAACTGGCTGTTTTTAATTACCAAAAACTTGCCCTATAAACAGGCATGCAAACTGGTTGGGGTGAAAAAGGTGACAAAGTAACATGGACACACGGCATGCGCGGAAAAGTGCATTTCATAGTGCAACCAGAGACATCTCGAATTAAACACAGTACATAATAATTTAACAAATACAAGTCTAAATCTCTCATTCTGAAATCAGAACATATAAGACGCATTAAATAGCAAATTATACAAAATCTAAATTATAAAATATACAGTATGTCCCATTTGGATTAAGCAGAGAACAGCTGTAGTCCTGTCTCTCACTATTGTCTGGAAGTTTTCAGTCACACGTCCCTACGGGATTAGCTACTGTATTTTTTATGTCCCAAAAATGCATGGAGAAATCCTCGCTTACAGCTGTAAGGCCCAACCCTCCCATCGGTTGTTGCTCAGTGTCAGTGAGTCAGCTGTGCTACACGATGGCTGGAGGAGGAGAAACTCCTGCACTTTTCCCCTACAGCAAAGAAAACGAAATCACTGGTATGGGAATACTTCGGCTATGGAAAGGTTACAGACAGCAACGGCTCGGAGGCGGAAGGCCAACCAACATGTAAAACATTTAATTCAGTGATGGGGGAAAATATTATGTGATGCCTTAACATTAGCACATTATGCCTTTGTGATGTATGATTGCCTCTGTGACCTAGATTGTAACAACTTCTCCTTGTTTACTCCGCCACTTCAACGTTTGTTTTTCCATAGTTAGGAGGGAATCTCACGAGATAACTTGTTTTGCAACATAGTACGCGCTTGGGTTCCATAGTTAGGAGGGAATCTCACGAGATAACTTATACTTTAGCGTCTGGGAGCCTCAACTGGGAGGGAATCTCATACCCTTATGGGGAGGGAATCTCATGAGTTCAACTTGTTTTTCACACTACTCTAGCGCCTGGGTTGTACATCAACCCAACACTGGGTGGGAATCTCTGGGCAGGTGGTGCGTTTTCGTGGGGGCGGGGATTGGCCACCTGTGCCCCCACGTCGGCGCGCCTATAAGAGTCGGGAGATTCCCCAGCCCCCTTGAAGTCTGCCAGGGGATTAAGTACGGGTCGCTTGGCTTTGTTCCTTTGCCACTTTGCCGGAGCGTTGGCTCCCAGCTCATTTGTCAACGGTAAGCGATTTTCATTGCTAAGGAACATCTTGTTGTGCTTTAACGGTAGCGTGGTGATTTTAGGATTAACAAACTATATCTAGCGCTATTGTTTCTTGTGTTCTTGTGTATCGCAGGGATTTTAGACGTGACAAGTGACAATCTAGATCTAGCGGTATGTTTATTCTATGTTATGCTTGGTTTTTTGCTTGCTTTGGTGGGATTGTAATCAATAAACCTAATTTATTCTGCATTTTCTAATCAATAAACATCGTCTATTGAGCAAAAGTGTGCTGGTTGCTGACTCACTGCAAACCCGGAAATTTCGGAAAACATTCAGGAAATATGAAATGAACATGCTTTTTGGTGTCATACGCACTTTATTAAAGGTTAGTAAACACTAAGCCTGTCGCAATATGCAATAATTCCGTTTATCGCACGATAAATAAAAATGAAGGCGGTAATTTTTCCGCTGCGATTTATCGCCTCGCGTGCACGTGCATGCGCGCATGCGGCAGACTTGCTGTTAAAAGTTCGGATTCCTTGTCCTTTCCTGCGCCGGAGCCAATCGTTCCCATTATATCCTATTGTTCAACGTATACCGGCCGCATCAGTGCTCCGGATTGACTGCGGACCATCTCCGGCGTGCCGGTGTTGTTGTGGGCGCTCCTGTCAGGGGTGACATTTCACGCGGGGCGGCCATTTTTCGGCACAACACTGGATATTTACAACGAAGTCCGCAAAAACATTGTTACCGACTTGGCTGCTACGAACAACCTCGCTTTGACAACGGACAGCTGAATGGACATGATGAACAATGAGTGGCAAATTAAGAGTGCTGCGCTTCAAACTCATCCTGTTTATGAAAGTCGATTGTCATATGCTGGTGTTGTGCAGTAATGAGCAGACGTGACTTCTGTGGCGTTTGCTAAATTTTTTAACGCGCGCACACTCTAGATATCATGAAATGGCAAGCTAGATGTGCTACGTCCCATGCGATTGGCTACGTGAGCCCAGAATGATTATGGGAC
Source organism: Corythoichthys intestinalis (assembly GCF_030265065.1). Classification (NCBI taxonomy): domain Eukaryota; kingdom Metazoa; phylum Chordata; class Actinopteri; order Syngnathiformes; family Syngnathidae; genus Corythoichthys; species Corythoichthys intestinalis. The sequence continues at coordinate 60,413,985 of NC_080397.1, read as the reverse complement.
ACGTAGTCCATATACTACAACGATGAATTATAAACCGCCATGACTGTATGTAAGTTAAGAAGGCCAAATCAATCCATACCAGTGACTATAGATAATGCTGCAAATATTGTTAATTCAGTACGTGACACAGATGGATTCGGACCACAAATAGGATGTCTTGCTGATGTAGTAAACCTAGCTGCTAAGAGAGCTGTAGCAATCAACAGTGTGCCCCGCCTTACTTTACAAACAGTAAAGATTGTTCTTAGCACTTTTATACAAAATTTCTTCAGATCAGTAAGAAGTAAGCACATACATATCATGCACTAAAATGCATGTTTATATTATGGCGATTTAATTTTTACTCGTTAGCAAAAAAAAAAAAAAAAAAACGAAACAAAAAATACAATTGTTATTTTCTTTTCAGAGCATACATGTATTGATTAAAACAAAAATTAGTTGCAGCCCTAGAACATTATTTGCAGAGAAAAAAAAAAACGACCCTTGACATTATTGCAATCTCAACTTGCTCAATCTGAAACTTTCCAACGCCCCCACCTAATGATCTCCGCTCACGTCCGAGGCTCTTATGCCCGCGAACACCTGAGCCACAGGTGTTAGACATGGCACAATAACACACACAATCGGATTGTTACAGCGAATTGTTTTGCAAATTGCCTATTGCAACCAATTCATTAGCAAGACTAAAAATCAAACAGCAGTACCAATTAATCCTAAAAAAAAAAAAAAAAAAAGCGACAAATGTGGCTAAAATGCATTTTGACTCTCGGGGGAAAAAATTAAAGTAAGCTAGCCCGGCGAGGAGCTAGCAGACGTCGTTCCCCACAATGGCCACATTTGTCACACTACGTGTTTCGGGAAGCGGTCGTGTTGTCGCCACCGCCAAACTAACTGGCTGTCACTTGAAACAAAACGGCCGCGTTGTTGTGGCTGTCAGCTGGCCGCCTGACAGCCAGAGTTAGCCTGCTAGCCAGCCACCGCAGTCGTCCAGCTGTAGTGATGCACCCCGCCTCCTCCACCTTCGCGTCCATTACTACTAGTAGTTGTTTTCAGAAAGCCTGTTGACTCTTATCTGTGTCTTTTTACCTGTAATACGAAAGCAGGCCGTTGCTCAGGACGAACCATCGCCGCTGGTATCCTTTTAGATAGTTGGTCCATTTAAAAAGCCAACCTTTGTAAGTATCCGAGCCTGCTGCTGGCGGGGCCGCGGCAGCAGCAGATGCAGAGCTTTTCCCTTGCTCACTCATCCTCCGCTCAGCCGCACGCACGTTTAGCCGGCGACAGGGACTACACCACCACCAGCAACAGCCCCGCCTGGGTAGCAAACGAGCAAGGCGGCGCTGACGAAAGGGCGAGGCGGAAGAGGCTCCAGCCACAGACAGAGCGAGATAGAGAGAGCCGAGTGCCCTCCTTTTTTTACATGGCGCCAATCGGAAAAAACGTTGGAGGACGGACGAGAAGTGATGGTAATTGAGACATTTCAACTGTGAAGGAAACGTATTGAGCAGGGTTTCCCAATGTAGATGGAGAACATCTCACAGGCGGGATGTGAGGTGATGAGGGTGCAGCAGCACCCACTGGTGTTGTGGGGAAAAAAGTATTTTGGTTGATTCCTTTTTTGTGTGTGTGTAAAAAAAAAATTAAAGCAACACTATGTAACTTTTCAGTTTTGGTCGATTTTAGCGATGCCGGTGGACAAAAGCGGTAGTGTTTTGCCATAGACTTCATAATGATAAGAGGTGGGAATCTTTGGGCACCTAACGATTCGATTACGATTCAGAGGCTACGATTCGATTATAAATCGATTATTGATGACCCCCCCCCCCCCCCCCCGCTATTATCTGCTTTTAATGTTTTGTACATTAGTTACAAAAACTGTAAAAAAAATAAAAAAAAAAAAAAAGCCTCGTAGGCTTTAATAAACAACTATTTCAGTATCAAGTTAACAGTTAAAAACAATAAATAATATACTCAAATCCCCATTCTGCATCAGCAGCTTTAAACTACATTCAATTAATTTAATGTTGTGAATCAACCGTTAAAGTTGTTAAAATTGCTCCCGTTATTCCATAATTTCCCTTTTGTCTACTTTCGACGTGAAAGTTTTAAAAACATTTTAAAGATAGATTCAAGTAATATTTTACCAATTTAGGAATATTTTAGATAAAAAGTTAATTAAGTTCGCTTGGAAAGTTTGCTACAACAGCCTTGCAGGGAAGTCTACTGCTTTAAGATGGCGGCCGTTTACTAACGCCTGCATCTAGCTTTCTGTACATGTGCTGCTAATGCCACCGAGTCTATTTTGCATCTATACAAATATGATATCCACCGTACCATTATGTGGACGTACTTTGTAGCAGCTGTCGGCAGCAGTCAGGTATGTTGTTGTTTTTTTATCTCACGGCATGAGCTCACTAGAGCCGTGAGTTGAGCATTGGCATTACCCGAGGGGCCGGGTAATGACAAGCACGATGTTTAGCTACTCTTGCGCCGTTCCTCATTGCGTCCCAAAGACCGCACGGCGCGCTGAGTGTGTTTTACTTCCGTCTTACTTGACATATTTCAATAATCGGAATTTGGATGTTTGTGAATCGTTCTCGAATCTTCCACGGCCGAATCGCGAATAATCTAAGAATCGGAAATTTCGCACACCTCTAATAATGATATTGAAAGATCATATCCGTCTTTCACTGCTTTCACATAATTATGTCAGCATACCAAACAAACAAATAACAAAACAAAAAAGAAAGCCATTTGAATGCTGTATTTATATTATCTGTCCCCCCCACACACACACTACAATGGACTGTTCCACGATGACGGACTGAGTATCAGTCTCTTAGCTTCATTTAGCACCGTTTAGCTTCGCTTAGCTCTGTTTTGCATCGCTTAGCTCCGCTTAGCTGTTCGCTAGCTTCACTTAGCTCTCCTGCGTTTTTCACCCCACTAAGCTCGCTATTTTCACAGCTCACTTGCTCCTTTGCAGGTCTGCAATCATTTATTTCGAACACATAAGCGAACGTGCTCTCCATGACAGCCAAAGTGCAGTGAGGGAGAAGTTGAGAACAGGCCCGAGGCCGCTCATGCCTCCTTTAACTTTCTTCTTCTTCTTCACATCGAACATAAAATACACGACAGCACACCCTGTGGCGAAACAGTGCAGTACAGTTCCCATCAGTCATACAATAACACTCAACAGCTGGTTAACAGCATTTGCTAAAAATTAAATCTATTAGTGACACCACAAGCAATGCGGAAGAATGTTTTTTTACGCAGTGTAAAGCTTTCGGTTAGCGGTTTAGCGAACGTACCTCCGGTGAACATTTCAAAATAAAAGCACGTCATGTTCGTCATATAAATAACGATTTCTGGAGTTAATCCCACATACTTCAGAATTAATATTATAACATGTTGAGTAAATGCTACAGATTCTACACTAAGAATAGCTTTCAAATGACACTCTTTATGACAAATATGATTGGCAATGAATAATTATTATAATTATTATACTACTATTATATACAGTACTCGTGAGAAGAAATTGACAAGCAAATGGCTGAAAGTAATCGAGGAACAGTAAAAGAACACGGTTCCGTGGACCATTCTCACCAGTGGGAAACTAAATCCAGGAACATTTACGTTTGCAGCCGACATTTTATTACTGGTGAATAACTTTAATTGATTTTGTTTGCCCCAATTAGCTGCTAGGATTCAATGGACTAGACAGTGGTTATTATTACCGCAACCGACAACTTGCAAAGCGTTATTTTTCTTTTGCTGTGAACTGCTCTGATCGGTCAATCGGCATATTACTGGCATGGTGGGAATTGGATATTTTGCCGTGACGTGTTCACGGCTAAATAACGCTTGGAGGCAAATTACCGGTTACGGCAGAAATAATCACTCCGTATATACAGTGGGGCAAATAAGTGTTTAGTCAACCACTAATTGTGCAAGTTCTCCCACTTGAAAATATTAGAGAGGCCTGTAATTGTCAACATGGGTAAACCTTAACCACGACAGACAATGTGCAAAAAAACAAAAAAAACAACAGAAAATCACATTGTTTGATTTTTAGAAAATTTATTTGCAAATCATGGTGGAAAAAAAGTATTTGGTCAATACCAGAAGTTCATCTCAATACTTTGTTACGTACCCTTTGTTGGCAATAACAGAGGCCAAACGTTTTCTGTAACTCTTCACAAGCTTGTCACACACTGTTGCTGGTATTTTGGTCCATTCCTCAATTCAGATCTCCTCTAGAGCAGTGATGTTTTGGGGCTGTTGTTGGGCAACACAGAGTTTCAACTCCCTCCACAGATTTTCTATGGGGTTGAGATCTGGAGACTGGCTAAGCCACTCCAGGACCTTGAAATGCTTCCTACAAAGCCACTCCTTTGTTGCCTTGGCTGTGTATTTGGGATCATTGTCATGCTGAAAGACCCAGCCACGTCTCATCTTCAATGCCCTTGCTGATGGAAGGAGATTTTCACTCAAAATCTCTCGATACATGGCCCCATTCATTCTTTCCTTCACACAGATCAGTCGTCCAGGTCCCTTTGCAGAAAACAGCCCCAAAGCATGATGTTTCCACCCCCATGCTTCACAATGGGTACGGTGTAATTCAGTATTCTTTCTCCTCCAAACAGGAGAACCTGTGTTTCTACCAAAAAGTTCTATTTTGGTTTCATCTGACCATAACACATTCTACCAGTCCTCTTCTAGATCATCCAAATGCTCTGTAGCAAACCGCAGACGGGCCTGGACGTGTGCTTTCTTCAGCAGGGGGACACGTCTGGCAGTGCAGGATTTGAGTCCCTGGCGGCGCATTGTGTTACTGATAGTAGCCTTTGTTACTGTGGTCCCAGCTCTCTGTAGGTGATTCACTAGGTCCCCCCGTGTGGTTCTGGGATTTTTGCTCACTGTTCTCGTTATTATTTTGGCACCACGGGGTGAGGAGGGAGTTGAAAGTCCGTGTTGCCCAACGACAGCCCCAAAACATCACTGCTCTAGAGTAGATCTGCATGGAGGGATGGGCCAAAATACCAGCAACAGTGTCTGAAAAGCTTGTGAAGAGTTACAGAAAACGTTTGGCCTCCGTTATTGCCAACAAAGGGTACATAACAAAGTATTGAGATGAACTTTTGGTAATGACCAAATACTTATTTTCCACCATGATTTGCGAATAAATTCTTTTAAAATCAAACAATGTGATTTTCTGTTGTTTTTTTTTCACATTCTGTCTCTCATGGTTGAGGTTTACACATGTTATTTTCAAGTGGGAGAACTTGCCCAATTAGTGGTTGACTAAATACTTGTTTGCCCCTGTGTACTACCGGTTTTCTTAGTTCCACTCTACATATTCCACGTAATTGATAAGGGTCAGTTTACTGGGTGACTTCATGAGGTATTTGTAGATGTTTCCGAACTCCACTGCAGGCATTTCCTTTGGATTGTTTATCGAGCTATTAGCTGCGACTTTGTATGAGCAGATTTGCAGGCTAATACACGCTAATTTTAAATTGTATCGCCTCCTCGCGTCTGTTGGCAGTGACTCGTGATAATAATCAGTCATGTTTAAGACGTTTTTATGAAAAAAAGACTCAAAACACAGCTGAAATATATGAATTTCAGACAACGTTTGTCTACGGATGTTTACCTGTGCGTGCCCCCATCTCAAAATGTCGACACGTTGCTATGCGAGATGACGTCATTGTGACATCACGCCGACTGCGAGAATAAGTAGATAGATGAAAATTTTTTTTAAAAATTAATGCAGCCTCAACGGGACACAAGCCAGTGTCCTACTTGCGCCAGTCCCAAGCCCGGAAAAATGCAGAGGGTAAAAAAAAAAAAAAAAAAGCCTGCATTGGGGGTGCCCCCTCAAGATTTCTTAGGGCCCACTCTGGTGGGTAAACCTAGATAAGATAGATCCTGATGAAACACATTTTTTCCTCATGTTTTCTTATAAGAAACACACCTGCTGAAACATGATTTTCAGTGAACGCAATTGGGATTTGTACACTAGATGGCAGTATTGACAAAATGTTGCTACAGCGAGGTGCCACACACAAAACACTTAAAAAAGTTAACTGTTCCCAAATGCATTTAATTCATCATGTCAAAACATCACAATACTAGCATCATAAAACAAATACAAGTTTGTTTAAAAAATGTAGCCCTTTTTGTTTGGAAACACAGACAATCTGATGAGATTTCATGCTACACACACTTGCTGCTACATGTTTTTAGATTTCAAACAAACAAAAAAAATACCAATACAGAAATCCAACCTGAAAGGTGGACCAGCACTACACCACAAGCTTGTGCTCCCACATGCCAGTGTAAAACAATCACTCCACTCCGCAGCTCAAAATCACAGCCAGACAACCATGTGGTACAAAAAAATAAATTGAAATCAAACACAATATCACATTTTCACATCAGTGCAAGTAAAACCTGACCAGTTGGATCTAGTGCCAACAATAGCATGCAAGTCAATGACTCTAGAAATCCCTCTTAGTTACATGTATTGTAATGTTCAGTGAACAAGTCATCTAAGTTTCAGTGCAGCTATAGTCACAAACTGTAAAAACCCACGTTGTCATTTACTGGAAAGATCCTGGTAGGAAAGCTTTGTTAGTTGTCTGTGGTGTTTGGTAGACGTTCTGGAGCACTACTGCAGCATTTCGATGTGTGGATGGGTTTAATCGACTGTTTCTAACACAATATAGGTAGTCCCCGGGTTACGACGTACTCGACTTACGCGATTTGGACTTTGCGACGCCAGAGTCTCGTCCGCCATTTTGTCCCAAGTCATTGTTTTTGTCGCACAAACAGTACCTAATTGTACCTCACAGTATCTTACTTTTTACTTTACTTTATCAACATGACCTGTTCTGTCTTCACTAAACGTGAAGTTTTTCGGCTTTACAGACAGCAAACAAATAAATTGTGCTTTTTGAAGCTTTTTACTAATGTCCATCGAGTATGAAAGGAACAGTATCTTTTCTCGTATTTACTGTTTGACTATATTACTCTTGAATACCCAATATAAGATAAATAGCATTTATATCAGTTTAAGAAAAAAGAAGCAGAATATATTTGATCTTATGAACAGTTGGACTTGCTATGATTAGGATTTGAAGAGCCAAGACAACGGGCAGATAAGGCAGAACAGATACAGGACGCCTTCTGACCATGGAAGCCGAACGCCTGCGTCATGCAGCTGACTGAGCAAAATTGACGCTGACAACCAGGTGATAGGCAAGACATCTACAAGCCCACGTTTGCACCACCAAATCCCGCAATCAGCTCTTCCGGACAGTCCAGAACAAATGGGCGGACATCTTGTCTTGCCACAAGGAACATCTGATATGGAGGAACCCGCGACCGAGAAGTGAACAATCAGGATGACAAAATCCTTATCTCTCTTCGCTCTGACAACAGTAACATCCGAATCCTCTTGTCCAATCCACAAACAGAAAATAGTCCTAAACAACGCCCAAACACACCCTTCTTCTGGACCACAACCCGCCTCACCAGATCCTTTAAAAGACTGAATGTTTAATTAATCGTGTTCATTTTTCTCAGAAATTTTTTGGTGACTTGTGATATGATGACCTTGGATCCTCCGCTGGGTCTCTCTGTGCTGTATCATTGCTGTCGACTCAGAATAAATTGTTACTTGTCTATCGAAGCCTTTTTCCAGCTTTTAAAACGGAGTCAGTACAAGGGTTTAAAACTAAGGTGAACGCGCGGCGTTTGGCCTTTTGGCCGGGTTGTCGGATTCCCCACCTGCCCGGGTCGTTGGAATTGCGCTAGCGTGATTCCGGCAATCTGGCTGAAAGGTCAGATTCCTTCAAGTCTGATCACTATGTAAATTCAGTCGATTAAATTAGCCTAATTTTCCTCACAAAAGTCCGCTAGCTTAAATGCTATGCATGCTAACGTATTTACAATTCTCATAGCAAATCGCTCACACGTAACTCCACAAACTAGAGCTGTGAACTTAATTACAAATGCATACACAAACATCGTATATTAGCTGAAACAACTTACAGTCTTATGTGTGACGAACCAGAGCGCCGCTATCCTTTATCCATGTGAGACGTCAGAGTGCTCCTGTAGGGAAGCATTATGAAACGACAGTCCAGCCAGACCCAATGCTGCCACCAGAGGGCAGTGTATCCTCCACCATTAAACAAAATACAATACTTTTGGACTTTTTTTGATCGTTATTTGAATTTTTAAAAGGTTAATTCCAATTTACGCTGAAATTCTGGTTCCATTGCCAGCGTAGCGCCGTTCGTAACCCGGGACTACCTGCACAGTCTCCTTCAGTCAGGTGGAATTTTTATTGCTCGCTAATCCAAAGAATCCCACATCTGTTTCTCATTTGTTCTTTTTGTCCTTTTGCTTGCTCAAATGTCAGCGATCCAGCATGCCCCGTATTTTTTTCCCTCAAGAACACACACACACTTGCACAAACCAAAACCCGCATGCATGCTTCATCGCAGACTCCGCAACCTCCTGCAGGTCCCCCCCTTTTCTTGCGTTAATATATTCACCAGAATGAGCCACTGAGTAGGGGGGGGGTTATGAAAAAGGGTAGGGTAGGGATTGGGGTCCTACAGTACATCACGATAAGGGACTGCAGCATTTTCCGCAGCATGACAACTATACAATACCTTTCGCCTAAACAAACATCATCGGAATGGACAGGAAAGAAAGAAAATGTCAGTTGTTGGGGACAGGTTACGCTACCTTACTTAATCTAGAACAGTGGTTCTTAACCTGGGTTAGATCGAAACCCAGGGGTTCGCCATAAATAAAGAAACGCAGAGCCCTATTTTCGTACTGTCATTAAATCTGTGCAAAGTGGCTTTTTAGACCAGGTTTTGGACTGTTTTTCTCCCGATTTACATTTCTTTTAACTGGTAGTCCTCGAACTGATGGGAGGAGCAACTGGTTTGCTCAGTGGAAGGTTGACACACACTTGGTATGAAGGAATACAACAGACCAATGGGCAGCGTGGTCTCAAATTTTGAACTGTTTATAAAACAATGAGAAGAATTTTGAACGGGAATTTGCTGAATTATTAGCTCACTAGCTTAGATATATTGGTTTTGAATTTGAAAAAATGGCTTTATTATCTAATTTCGTAGGTTTCGTTGAATCCACATGTGAAATTTGTGGGGTTCGGTACCTCTAGCAAGGTTAAGAACCACTGATCTAGAAATATAGTGGTACCTCGACTTATGAATGTCTGTATATACAGAATTTTCAGGTTAAGACACGCCTCAACGGGAAAATATTGCCTCTTGTTATGAAAGAAATTTCAGGATATGAAAGGCAAAAATTTACTGGAACGTAACATATTTATAGCTGCTCTGCCATTGGCTAATGTCTAGCATCCCTGGCATCCAATTGGCTAAAAGGGACCTCTACTGTATGTGTATGTGTGTATCCCAGCGTCCTCTTCATTCGCCCCTCGTGTTCCGACAGCTTTTCACGAGTGTATTAATTTTTATTCTTTATTGTGTTTTTGTTTGTTCTGTTATTTATTTTTTCTTACATATGCACAACTCTGATTCTATGTTAAATGTGCATTACTTTAATTGTAACGTATTTGTTACATGCATTTTTATGCATTATAAAAGATTTTTGTCTGAATTTTGGGGGGCTTTGAACTGATTAGGGCATTTACAGTGGTATGATAAAGTATCTGAACCTTTTGGAATTTCTCACATTTCTGCATAAAACCACCATCAAATGTAATCTGATCTTTGTCAAAATCACACAGAGTGAAAAAACAGTGTCTGCTTTAACTAAAACCCCCCAAACATTTATAGGTTTTAATATTTTATTGAGGATAATATGCAAATAATGACAGGAGGGGGAATAATGAGTCAGTGAAGCATCACATTTAATATTTTGTGGCCCCCCCTTTGGCAGGAGTAACTTCAACCAGACGCTTCCTGTAGCTGCAGATCAGTCCGGCAAATGGATCAGGACTAATCTTGGCCCATTCTTCTCTACAAAACTGCTGTAGTTCAGTCAGATTTCTGGGATTTCTAGCATGAATCGCTGTCTTTAGGTCATGCCATAGCATCTCAATGGGGTTCAAGTCTGGGCCTTGACTTGGCCACGCCAGAACGTGGATTTTGTTCTTCTGAAACCATTCTGAAGTTGATTTACTTCTGTGTTTTGGATGATTGTCTTGTTGCAGCACCCATCCTCTTTGTAGCATCAACTGTCTGACAGGCGGCCTCAGGTTTTCCTGCAAAACGTTTAATTTCATTCTTCCATTAATGATTGCAAGTTGTCCAGGCCCTGAGGTAGCAAAACAGCCACAAATCATGATGCTCCCTCAACCGTGCTTCACAGTGGGGATGAGGTGCTGATATCGGTGAGCTGTTCCATTTTTCCTCCACACATAACATTGTGTTTTACTCCCAAACAATTCAACTTTGGTTTCATCAGTCCACAAAATATTTTGCCAAAACTTCTGTGGAGTGTTCAAGACAGCAGTGGCTTCCTCCGTGGAGTCCTCCCATGAACACCATTCTTGGCCATAGTTTTACATGTAGTTGATGTGTGCACAGAGATATTGGAATGTGCCAGTGATTTCTGTAAGTCTTTAGCAGACACTGTAGGGTTTCTTTTTAACCTCTCTGAGTATTCTGCGCTGAACTCTTGGCATCATCTTTGGTGGATGGCCACCCCTAAGGAGAGAAGCAACAGTGCCAAACTCTCTCCATTCGTAGACAACTTGTCTGACTGATGAACATCCAGACTTTTAGAGATAGTTTTGTATCCTTTCCCAGCTTCATACAAATCAACAATCCTTGATCGCAGGTCTTCAGACAGCTCTTTTGACCGAGCAATGATGCATATCAGACAATGCTTCTCATCAAGAAAATTCTTAGCAGGTGTGTGTTTTATAGTGGGCAGGGCAGCTTTAAACCACTTAAATTGTTTGGTAAAAATTGGTTTCAATTGCTCTTTAAGTCTCCTTAGGCAGAGGGTTCACTTACTTATTCCCCCCCCCCCCTTCTGTCATTGCTTGCATGCTATCCTCATTAAATTATGAAAACCTATAAATGTTTGGTTTTAGTTAAAGCAGACACTGTTTTTACATCTGTGTGATTTTGACAAAGATCTGATTACATTTGGTGATTTTATGCAGAAATGTGAGAAATTCCAAAAGGTTCAGATACTTTTTCATACCATTGTACATGGGAAACGCGTCTCTACTTACAGAAGTTTCAAGTTAAGAAAACGACTTCCAGAACCAATTAAGTTCGTAAGTAGAGATGTCCCGATCGATCGGGTCCGATCACGTCATTTTTAAAGTATCGGAATCGGCAAAAAAATATCGGACATGCCTTTTTTAAATATATATATATATATATGTATATGTATATATATTAGGGCTATCAAAATTATCGTGTTAACGCGCGGAATTAATTTTTTTAATTAATCACGTTAAAATATTTGACGCAATTAACGCACATGTCCCGCTCAGAAAGTATTCTGCCTTTTGGTAGGTTTTACAGCAAAGCTTTTTATGCTGTCCAACAGCGAACTCTTGTGGTCGCTTTGCGACATGGTTTATTGTTTTCTTACCAGTTCATTATGGCTGCACGACGTCTCGGGCTGATAAGGTTGTGCTTATATGATCCTTGGACAAGATTTTTCCGTAAGTATGGTTGTTGTAAAGAATGTACATATTATGTTAGTAAGCGAAATGTTATATTTTTTGTATGAGACGCTTTTTGTTTATGTTTAGTGAACCTGTATAGCGTGCTAAGCTAACGTTGTTGCTAATGCAATGCTTGTGTACTTTTTTTTTATGTGTAGTTTTAGGACGGTCTAAAGAGGACAATGGTTTGAGGCCATTTTCTTAATAAATCAGATGAAAAAGGAAGAAGTCTGATTATTAAGGCGTCGTTCACTAGCTGTCTAGCTTTGGAAAAAGTAGACGCTTCGGAGTGAGGACAGCATAGACAGATTTAAATGACAGTAGAGTGAAATGCCCACTACAGTCCTTATGTACCGTATGTTGAATGTATATATTCATCTTGTGTCTTATCTTTCCAACAATTTATTTTATTCATTCATTCATTTTCCATGCCGCTTTTTTCCTCACGAGGGTCGCGGAGGTGCTGGAGCCTATCCCAGCTAACTACGGGCAGTAGGCAGGGGACACCCTGAACTGGTTGCCAGCCAATCGCAGGGCACAAGGAGACATACAACCATTCACGCACACACTCATACCTACTGACAATTTAGAGTGTTCAATCAGCCTAAGATGCATGTTTTTGGGATGTGGGAGGAAACCGGAGTTCCCGGAGGAAACCCACGCAGGCACGGGGAGAACATGCAAACTCCACACAGGAAAGCCAAAGCCCGGGATTGAACCCTTGATCTCAGAACTGTGAGGCAGACGTGCTAACCACTTAGCCACTGTGCCGCCCAATTTATTTTACAGAATATATATATATAATTTACAGAAAAATATGGCATATTTTATAGACGGTTTGAATTGCGATTAATTGCGATTAATAAATACGATTAATTTTTAAGCTGTAATTAACTCGATTAAAAATTTTAATCGTTTGACAGCCCTAATATATATACATATATATATATATATATATAAATATATATATATATATATATATATATATTTTTTTTTTTAAATTAAATCGTTTTCTAATTGTATTAAACGTTACAGACATAATATGTTACACTCATCCAGAGTCTTCAGTTTAGGCTTAAGGTAGGGTTATTAAATTTATCCCGTTAACGGCCAAAATTAATTTTTAAAAAAATTTATCACGTTAAAATATTTAACGCAATTAACGCATGTGCTGCACGACCCACTCACGCATTGTCGCGTTCAATCTGTAAAGGCGCCGTTTTACCTATATATAGAGCTAATAGGCAGCGTAAAATGAGTAGAGAGAATTTTGGCAGCCTTCGGAGCCTTTTTTTAATTGGCTGAAGCCTTACATTCCCTCTCCCTATGATTAGAAATATCGTGGAAAGGAATGTGGGGAAGAAAGGTAGTAAGTGTTCTTTTTCTTAACACCCTATGTTATTTCCCAATGCAGAGAAGATATAGCAATTGGTACTAATATGCACAGTCATGGTTGCACTTCCCATCGTGCATTTGGGCAGAAAAGTTAAATGGCTAGAGTACTGAAAGCTCAACAAATCCACTAGATGTCATTATTTAGTCACAATATACAAAGTCACATTTATCCTTAAAAATTACAAGTCTTTCTATCCGTGGATCCCTCTCACAGAAAAAATGTTAATAATGTAAATGCCATCTTGAGGATTTATTGTCATAATAAACAAATATAGTACTTATGTACTGTACGTTGAATGTATATATATTCGTCCGAGTTTTATTCATTTTTTTCTTAATGCACTGCCAAAATGTATATGATCGGGAAAAATTATCGGGAATGATTGGAATTGAATCGGGAGCAAAAAAAAAAGTAATCGGATCGGGAAATATTAGGATCGGCAGATACTCAAACTAAAACGATCGGATCGGGAGCAAAAAAACCATGATCAGAACAACCCTAGTTCAGCTACTTTTTCATACCATTGTACATGGAAAACGTGTCTCCACTAACAGAATTTTCAAGTTAAGAAAACGACTTTCAGAGCCAATTAATTTCGTAAGTAGAGGTACCACCATATACTATTCTAGCTCTGAAAAAAGCTCTTTTTGTTCAGTTGTCACCTCTAACATATTCAGAAGGAAGACTCAACCAATATTGCTGCTTCTCTCTTTTGAATCTCGCAAAAATACTTTCCTTCTAAACCCTCACTAAGCCAAGTAAGAATTCAGACACCTACTGTAAGTGTCTGTGCAATATAAAGGCAATAAGGCCTTGTTGTGTCATGTTGACTCCGCTCTTACTTCTATGAAAGTGAACAGCAAAATTAAAACTCAGAAGCAGTTGGTTGTTAATGTAATGTTGAAAGCGCAGCTTCTAATAATTCTCATTAGGAAAAATCAGCTCAGTAAAGCAGGAGGCCACAGGGTATTGAATTTCCAGCCATTTAGATCAAGAGGTCCTTTGCCCCCCTCCGCTGAGGGTCACATGACGGTGCAGCGGTTCCTCTGCAGTGCCCCTTGCAGGCGGATGGAAGTGTGATTCTGCCGTAGGCCTCGTGCCACGGCGATGCCCAGCAGCTCCTTGAAAAGCAGAACGACGTGCCAGTTGAACTTGGCCGAGCATTCCACGTAGCCGCACTTCCACGTCTTCTTGACCAGAACTGACACCGCCCTGCGAGGCATGAAGCGCTGCCGCTGCAGGTCTCTCTTATTGCCCACTACCAGAATGGGCACCTCGCTGCTGCTGCCTTCCCTGCAAAGGTTGACACACATCGTTAGCATGTGGGTGCTTGCAAGATGAGCTATTTGCAGCTTTGCCTGCCTTTCTTCTAGGGTGTGAGGGGGCGGATTGGCGAGCTCATGGGCCCTGGAGAGGGGAGGGGTGGGGGCTCCCACTACTCTGTGCAGCTTACAAGCAATATGGAGTGAGGAAAGAAATGGCAAGTCAGTGGTGGGCATGAATTTGTGAGGGCGATGTGTGTTTATAAAGCTTTTATAAGTGCCATGAAAAAACAATTCTTTAAAAATATAAAGTAGGGCTGTCAAACGATTAAAATTTTTAATCGAGTTAATTACAGCTTAAAAATTAATTAATCGTAATTAATCGCAATTCAAACCATCTATAAAATATGCCATATTTTTCTGTAAATTATTGTTGGAATGGAAAGACAAGACGGATATATACATTCAACATACGGTACATAAGTACTGTATTTGTTTATTATAACAATGAATCAATAAGATGGCATTAACATTATTAACATTCTGTTAAAGCGATCCATAGATAGAAAGACTTGTAGTTCTTAAAAGATAAATGTTAGTACAAGTTATAGACATTTTATATTAAATCCCCTCTTAATGTTTTCGTTTTAATAAAGTTTGTAAAATTTTCAATCAAAAAATAAACTAGTAGCCCGCCATTGTTGATGTCAATAATTACACAATGTTAATGGGTGCTTAAAGTGCCTGTGACACGAAAAAGCATGTTTATTTCATAATACACGCGGTATTTTATGCTCCTGAATGATATGGACCGCTTGGATGTGTGTGGAAGCGATCGCTATATTTATTTAGTTTTTTGAATCCCGCGCCAGGAAAATGAGTGACTTCCGGCTTCGGTCTTGCATTGAGGAGGAGGGCGCTGTGACGTGTACGGTAGAAGACGTCCTCTTCACGCTACAGTGTACTGTTGTGTATGAGGACGAAGGATTCAGCTGATTTTGCGGATTAATACGTTTATTTTTCGCATCACGCCAGCCAAACGGCTGCAGAAAAATCATTCTGTATGAGGGAGAGGCGTATGCGCCTTTTTGGAGTTTCAAAAGGTTCCCATTCACCGTGGATATTTACCGTGGGACCATTGGACTTACGAGGAAGTGAGTAAACATCTTGTTTTGTATTATGTCAAATACGAATACAGCGATTACAAAGTAAACACTACAAACTTCCTTTAAATGAAGGACTACTTACGTTTGATCATTGATAGGCATGTAAAAAGCTCTCCTAATGCATTAGCAGCAGCACGTTAGCTGTGTTAGCTCCAGCCACCCTCCTCCGGGGAACGAACTGTAAATTGCGGATTAATACGTTTATTTTTCGCATCACGCCAGCCAAACGGCTGCAGAAAAATCATTCTGTATGAGGGAGAGGCGTATGCGCCTTTTTGGAGTTTCAAAAGGTTCCCATTCACTGTGGATATTTACTGTGGGACCATTGGACTTACGAGGACGTGAGTAAACATCTTGTTTAGTATTATGTCAAATACGAATCCAGCGATTACAAAGTAAACACTACAAACTTCCTTTAAATGAAGGACTACTTACGTTTGATCATTGATAGGCATGTAAAAAGCTGTCCTAATGGTCATTAGCAGCCCGTTAGCTGCACAACAACTCCAGCCACCCTCCTCCGGGGAACGAACTGTAAATTGCTCTCCGCCGGGCGGTTTGCCGATCCACGACGACAATAGACAACCGGGTCGTCATGTCAAATAATCCAGGATACTTATGTGTGATTTTCCGCTTTGAAGACTTTGAAACATCACTCGGTTCGGGTTAGCATGTCGGCTAGCTGTCACGCCTTCTGGTTTGTTTACATTCTCGAAGCCGGGGAAGGGAAATGACATATGTCCGATTTAGGTGTCATAAAATATAGTTCGGGAGGTGCGACAGTAAAGGTGAAGTCGACAGTTTTGACCATTATGGAGTAATTTTGCCATGTCGTCCTGAATAAATGCATTTTTATTATTTCATATTCCATTCAGCACAAGACTGTTATTTGTCATGACCATGCCATTTATTTAGCAATTGGGGAAAATACTTGGATAAAAAGAATATTGTGTAAAAATATTGATGTAAAGAGACAGAAACAATGACATTTTGCCGCTCTCTTCGTCGCGTTTTCCTCATTGTGAATAGCTCCCCCTCGACAGGCTGACTGGTCCTTCTCAAGCCATTTATATTGCTATTGGGGAAAAATACTTGGATAAAAAGAATATCCTGTAAAAATATTGGAGTAGAGAGACTGAAACAATGACATTTGGCGGCTTTCTTCGTCGCGTTTTCCTCGTTCTGAATAATTCCCCCTCAATGGGCTGAATAGTAAAATCGATGAGCCCAGTCTACCGCTGACGTCATCCACCTGTTGGGGACGCTAAAGCTCTATAATGGTAGGCGTGGCTAACTGGCAGATTAAAAGGCTAATTTCTCGTCATCTGTGCTTTGTTAAATTGTTGTATATAGTCGAATCGTCTCAAAATATGATTCTAATTCACATAATAATGCCATTTAAGACTTTTTTTCTCGTGTCGTATGCTCTTTAAACCCAAAAAAAATCAGCCGACCCAAGCGCCAGCAGAGGGCGACAAAACTCCAAAAACACAAGTAATGGTAACACTTTATAATAACTATCTGTTTTACTAGTTAATAGATCATTAGTAAACTGATGATAAATGATGCATTGTTGATTTGTGAAGTATTTGTTAACAGTTTGTTAAGCATTTACAGGGTGTTCTTAACCTGAAACACAGTTTGTGTAGAAATGTTTCAAGTTTTTGTGTGTAACGGTTGGCATTTCTATCTTTTCAGGTTAAGAAATGCCGTTCACTTCAAAAGAAAAGGCATTTTGATAAGGCATTTTGCAGGCAGCACTCATGTTGCACATTTATGAAAATCTACCATAGAACCAACAAATATTTGTACTTTTCTTTGTATATTTAACCAATAAACCTTATGACCTTCAACATAGAGTGTACATAGTTTTATTAAGATCAATCAACTAGCATGGGCATTTAGAATGGGGTCAATCATATTGAAACACCCTGTAAATAGTTAACAAACTGTTAACAAATACTTCACAAATCAACAATAAATCATTTATAAACAAGTTGGCATTGCACTTTGCTGTCATTTTAATCTGTTTGAGCGGGGCATGTGCGTTAATTGTAGGGCTGCAGCGAGTAATCGACTGAAAATTCTATCAATTAATCGAGTAATCGGATAAAACTTTTTTTTAGGTAAAGAGCAATTATAAATATACATGAGAAAAAAAGACATTTAATCCAATATTGAACCATTTTCAGTCAATCAATGTCTTTATTTCCGATGTACATTGTTGAAAACAGTCAACAATTGCATCTAAGATGTGACTAGAAAAAAAATTCACTGCTTTCACTCAAAAAACTTCTAGATCTTATGAAAAAAACAACATATTTCTTACCTAAAAATGTAATTACGCTTGATAACACACATCACTTGAAAGCTACGTGTTTTTCCCACGTGTTTCAATTTAATTTCCATTTGTGTCAAGCTATTTTTAAGTTCTAGTTAAGTTTTAAATTAGTCTAAACTGTAAGTACTGATAGGATTTTGAGTTTTTGCAGTGTTCAAAATAAATGTATGATACTTGCTGTATTGGAGCACATTAGGGACCAGTGCTACTTGGTGTTTTATTCAGCAATGACTACTGAGTTAAAATTGACAGTTCGCATTATTGAGTTTTTATTTTACACCCTCATCACTCTACAGCGCTGTATTTTTACAGATTAAATAAAGTCTGTATGTAAGACACGTTAGCCACGCATCGACAGTGGTCATAATCAATAGAAACCTAGCCCTCCGAAGGGGTAACGTTACGTGAACGAGTGACAGTAACGCTATATTTATTAGCTATGAGAAGTCTACTGCTTAAAAATGGCGGCTGTTTCCTAACGCTGCGCAGACGCGGCCGAGTCTGTCATTTCGCATCTGGTCCTAAATGCATGTGATATCTATGAGACGCATCGGACACTACCTGCTACCAGACTATCATCATGCGGGCGTAATTTTTAGCAACGTCGGCGTAGTTTGTAGCGGCTGTCGGCTGCGGTAAGTTTTTTTTATTGCTTCTTCCTCTATGCACGTGACGTCAGCACGTTGTCCCGCATTAAAAGTAGTCCGGGCAAAACGCGACGCATAGAGCTGGCAAAATTAAACGATTCCTCAAGGTGAATAAAATTACTCGGATCAGTTTTTAAACTCGAGTTGCTCGAGTATTCGTTTCAGCTCTAGTTAATTGCGTCAAATATTTTAATGTGATTAATTTAAAAAATTAATTACCGCCCGTTAACGTGATAATTTTGACAGCCCTAATATAAAGACCAGTTTCCTGAACTGCAAAATCAAACCAGAGGAACCCACGGAGTCTCCAAAAATGGATTCAAGCCCATAGCAAAGCAAAATTGAAGATGAGATCTTGTTCATGTCTCATTTACATCTCTGAGAAATGAATCAGCAATAATTGAGACCAGAGTGGTTTTCTCAGTTTTCTCAAATTTGACTCATGAGAAGTAAGTCTCATAGTGAGCATTACATGAGAAGGTCTTGCTGCCACGATTTTTCAATAAAGTCTCACAGTTGTCTCCTTTCACGATCTCACCAAGAGACAACTAAGTACTTGTGTCGATCTCAAATGTGTCTCAATTTCATCTCCTTACTTGGAGTCATGATCTCTGTAAAAGATATAGATGAGCAAAGAATTTTATTTCTTCAACTTGCCTCAAAGCTGCCTCTTTTATTGATCTTGCGGAGCAACCTTATTTTGTGCCAGTCACAAAAATTTCTCAATTTGAGCTCCTTCCAGTCTGTAATTGCTCATTTTGGGTTTTCAAGATTCTTTCATTGTAAGAAAGAGTAGTGTTTGCTCTGACATGTCCAATCACATCTTAATTCATCTCATGCCAGAATCCAAGAAAATATTATAATTGGTCTAATAATTAAATAACATCTGGTTCATTTAGTTCACCTTGTTCAATGTAAAAATTAGGGCTGTCAAAATTATCGCGTTAACGGGCAGTAATTAATTTTTTAAATTAATCACGTTAAAATATTTGATGCAATTAACGCACATGCCGCGCTCAAACAGATTAAAATGACAGCACAGTGCAATGCCAACTTGTTACTTGTGCTTTTTGGAGTTTTGTCGCCCTCTGCTGGCGCTTGGGTGCGACTGATTTTATGGGCTTAAGTACCCATGAGCATTGTGTAATTATAGACATCAACAGTGGCGGGCTACTAGTTTATTTTTTGATTGAAATTTTTACAAATTTTATTAAAACGAAAACATTAAGAGGGATTTTAATGTAAAATTTCTATAACTTGTACTAACATTTATCTTTTAAGAACTACAAGTCTTTCTATCCATGGATCGCTTTAACAGAATGTTAATAATGTTAACGCTATGTTGTGGATTTATTGTTATAATAAACAAATACAGTACTTATGTACCGTATGTTGTATGTATATATCCATCTTGTGTCTTATCTTTCCATTCCAACAATAATTTACAGAAAAATATGGCATATTTAATAGATGGTTTGAATTGCGATTATTTACGATTAATTAATTTTTAAGCTGTAATTAACTCGATTAAAAATTTTAACCGTTTGACAGCCCTAGTAAAAATTAGAGATGTGACCATAAATTTGGCACCGAAAACTATCGGCCGCTACAAATGCATTTTCGGTTTTTGGTTTCGAAGACCGAAAGTTTACCACATAATAGTGTGAAGAACCTTAGTACTCTTGTTTTATGATGTAATCAAAACGGGCAACACGCTGGCTGACGATGTCTCGCTAAAGCTACTGGCTCACAGGCAACATGTCTGTGATTTGGAAGTTTTTTTTTTTTTTTAAATATCAAAGAAAAATATATGGCGGAAATCACTCAGGTGACTTGAAGTTCCGCTCTGAAACCCTCAATTTGGCCAACTTTCAAAATTGTCCTATATGCTTGTGTGATACATCATTGGGAAGCTTAAAATCTCAATTTTCTGGGTGAAGAAAAATTTTGAACAGGAGTGCTTTTTTTTTTTTTTTTTTTAAATGTTTTTTATACAGCAAAACCCTATCTGGAGGTGAGAACACGCGAGAGCAGAATTACAGACGCCATGACTTTAACGAGATATTATCGCGTACTTACCTTGTTTCGATCCAAAAACTCCATTTAGCATGTATCACTGAGTGTCAAGTCACAGCTGTGAATGGCCACAGCTGGATTTTGGGGGGATTTTATGGGTAAAACATGGTAATATAACAAGGGTCGCAACGCAGAAATCGCAGACATCAAGGAGTGGTCGAGATGTTTTTTTCCATATATTTACCCTTTTAAATCTTTTTTTTCCCAATTTTTCTTTGTTTGGACCGATTATTTATCATCTAACATATTGGAGAAAATGCGAAAGAAACAAAAAAATACAATTAAGCGATAGTTATGAGGTAGATATCCGTGACTTTTTTACGGACGCCATTTTTTTCATTGTGACGTCATTTGTTTAAAAGTTTAAAATATGCGAGTGTATAATTTGTTAAAGTCGTTTTTTGTTTTTTTTTTTTACAACGAAATATTAGACATCAATTAATGATTCCATGCTAAAAATGACAGACATTTTGAATAATAAATATAATTAATTACCTTTGTTTTATGGCTGGGTTGAAACAAAAGCGGTTGCGCGACGTCTGGAAACAGGGGTTTCCAGGGTAAAACGGAAAAATTAAAAATAGTTCAGGGGCTTAATGTGCCATAAATCTGCAATGGCAGCATAGTCTGTGTTGCCCAACGACAGCCCCAAAACATCACTGCTCTAGAGGAGATCTGCATGGAGGAATGGGCCAAAATACCAGCAACAGTGTGTGAAAAGCTTGTGAAGATTTACAGAAAATGTTTGGCCTCTGTTATTGCCAACAAAGGGTACATAACAAAGTATTGAGATGAACTTTTGGTATTGACCAAATACTTATTTTCCACCATGATTTGCAAATAAATTCTTTAAAAATCAAACAATGTGATTTTCTGTTTGTTTTTCCACATTCTGTCTCTCATGGTTGAGGTTTACCCATGTTGACAATAACAGGCCTCTCTAATCTTTTCAAGTAGGAGAGCATGCACAATTAGTGGTTGACTAAATACTTATTTGCCCCACTGTATGTTTGTCACTTTTCCACTAAAATGACTGCGAACCGGCTTTCTAGTCACCGGTGACCGTCGCAGTTCCGTGTAATGCGCAAAGGAGTATAACGAAACATTTTTTTCGTCTTTTAAATAATTAAAGATTTGTCTGCGAGCCAGATGCAGCCGTCAAAAGAGCCCTCGCGAGCCATAAGTTTCCGAGTCCTGGTCTAGATTCTTGGTTAAAGGCAAAAAAATGGGCAGTTATCATTCATTTTACCTAAATATTTCAAGCTAAAGTTTCGCACATTTTTTTCCATTTTTCATTTTTTTTCACATTTCAAAGTGCATGCATGGTTCTACTTTATATAATAATTACCTTGAATCCTCGACCAAATCACTCTCGAGACACTCCTGCCTGCTTGTATGCACTAAAATTAGGGCTGCAGCTATCCATTATTTTAGTAGTCGATTAATTGATGAACTCGTTAGGTCGAATAATCGAGTAATCGGATGAGGAACATAAAAAATTAAAATACCTGAGCTGAGCCTCGAACGGTATTAAATTTTTTTTTAAATAAATCAGGATCTATGTAGACAAAAGAACAATTGCCTAACTTACATTGCAAAAGTCCGCTGGCTTAAATGCTATAAAATGCTAATGTTTTTTTACAATGCTTTTTAACAAATGGTTCAGACACATATTCCCACAAAAAACAGCTAAATATGCCTATAAACTAATTTACGAACGCATTAAGAAACATTAGCTCAAACTAAAACGTAGCTTACGTTGGTCTTAACCATGGATGTCCCGATCCAGGTTTTTGCACTTCCGATCCGATACCGATACCGGCCAATCTGAGCATGTGTTAAAGTTTAAAGTTATTTAGCCTCCTTACTTAGTTGTCAGACTCATGTTGAAAAAGGTTTTAGTACTCTTGATAACAACGAGCCAGCTGAATTAGGTGAGTTTGAATAACACACAACGGTTGGTAACAAAAAACTGACCTGTTTATTCAGTGACAAACACAAAGCATTATAAATAACAAACAGAAATAGCATAGTCAGTCAGTAAAACGTGCAAATAATATTTTAAACTGTCTTAAAAAAGCAAAACACACAAACAACCCCCAGCTATTAGATGCTTTTAATGTTTCGTGCATTAGTTACAAAAATTGTATAAAAAGCCTCTTGGGTTTAAATAAACGACTATTTCAGTATCAAGTTAACATTTTAAAACAGTAAATAAAATACTCAAGTCCCCATTCTGTATCAGCAGCTTTAAACTACATTCAGTTCATTTAATTTTGCGAATCAACTGTTAAAGTTGTTAAAATTGCTCCCGTTATTTCATAATTTCCCCTTCTGTCTACTTTCAACATGTGATAGTTTTAAAACTGTTTTGAAGATAGATTCAAGTCATGATTTTGCCGATTTAGGAGTATTTTAGATAAAAAGTTAATTAGGTTCACTTGGAAGGTTCACAACAGCCTACTAGGGAAGTCTCCTGCTTTAAGATGGCGGCTGTTTACTAACGCAACTAGTTTTCAATGCTTCAATGTTGCTAATTCCGTCGAGTCTGTTATTTTGCATCTAGTTCTATATACATGTGATATCTATTATCTACAGTAAAACGATGTTGACGTAGTTTGTAGCGGCTGTCAGCAGCAGTCAGGTATTCTTGTGTTTTTTATCCAGCGGCATGAGTTGAGCTAAAGCTGTGAGTCGAGCATTGGCATTACCCGGGTCCATGACAAGCATGCTCTCGTCATACTCTCGGGACGCAATGCGGTCCGTTTCTCATTGCGTCCCGAAGACCGCGCTGTGTATTAATTCCGCTTTGCTTGACATATTTCAATAATCGGAATTTGGATATTTGTGAATCGTTCTCGAATCTTCCACGGCCGAATCGCTCAAGAATGTAATGACGGCCGGGCATGTTGTACCATGGTTCTAAGTGTTCGATGGTGCGTCTTTACTCACGAGAGATAATGGCTCGTCAGCCAGAATGAATTCTTTGGCAATGACTCTTCTTATTCCCTGGGCTTTGGGACTGTCGAGTGCCAGTTTGTCACGCATAGCAAAAGTTTCTGCCAGTGTTAGTTGCGTAGGACCTTTCTTTTTGTCTTCAGTTTTCTTAACATACTTCTTATATTGTTTGTGGTGGTATTTGGCTAAATGCTTGATTAAGTTGGTTGTATTAAAACTTCTTACAGCTTTAGCACACCACGCTTGACTTTATTGTGGCATATGTTGCACTCTGCCTCTTCGTCTTTGTCGTCCTTTAAGGTGAAATTATCCCACACAGCTGACATTTTTACCGATAAAGTCTCTCGGTAAATTGGGAGACAGTAATGTAGTGTGTTGAAGGTGTGCCGTAAAATGCGGACCGGATTTTAGGGAAACCAAAGCAAAAACTGGAATGGACTATGTAAATCGGTGCGCTGGAAAACCCGGACCGGATTTTCAAAAAAAACTGGATCGGCCGATCCAATACGATGCACATTTTTTTGCCCATATCGGCGTCCGATCCAAATATCAGATCGGGACATCTCTAGTCTTAACAGGGAGCAGTTGGATTCAGCCATATGAAATGAGGCAGACCAGAGGGCAGTGTATCCACCCTGATCAATGAAACAAAATGCAAACACTTTCAAAATAAAATATTAACTAAACGAATATTCGAAGCAACAAAATTTAATTAGAATATTTTTTTTCTAATCGAATTCTCGAGTTAATCGATTAATCGTTGCAGCACTAAAAACCTTCGTCCTGTTTCCACCTAAATCCGGAGTTGGAACGCAGCATGTGTTTGAGGTTATCGTATTGAAAGCTGCCACAACGTTCTGCCTGGCCCGGCCCCCTACGGGAAGCTGTGGCGCAATGTAGGAGTTGTCTCATCAACTGATAGTGAAGTCTATGGTTGGATATACATATTTGCAATTTAATTTAAATGTGTTCATGTCATTGCGCCCTCTAGCTGTGGAGATCTGCATTATAACACACGTGCACTTTTCTTTCCAATCCAAAAACTCCAACACACACTGTAGGTGAAATAGAATGCTGTCTTTGTAGTAGCCTAGTAGTAGTACGTAAACCATCCAGCATGCGTGTGTACTGCCGTTGTATGGAGAAAAACCAGTGAGCATGATAAATTTGGACACAAACAGCAGTTTTTGGATGGGAAAAACAAAAACAAAAAATCCTCAGCACCCCTTGTTGTAAGTGACTTCTAGCACTCGGGTTTTAGTGCTGTGGTGTGGCTGAAATCCAGACTGAAATGAGTTAAAAAGATTGTTTTGTATCATAAAAGCCTGGATCTGTTCAAAAACAACCCTCTCGATAATTTTCCCTGGGAATGGCAGATTTGATATCGGTCCTATAATTACTGTTCCAGTAAAATTCTCTAATTTACCGGACAATTTGTCTCATATTCTATTAGTTGTCCGACTGCGCATGAAGGACAGTTCAAACGACTTATCTGTTCCCCTTTTAGAGCTTAATAAGGCCTTCTCTTTGTTACAGTGCGCCTCATTTATGACAAAACCTGGCATATTAGCACATCTGACGGGACAGATGGCATGATAGCTCGACACAGGAATACACGCTAAGAGGCTTTAACGGAACAATTTTGCAGCCTTGAGGTGAAATTTTTAGATGACTTGAAAAACACATTGTGGTAATCGCACCAATTTTCTCCTTTTCACAGCCTGTATACAACTATCTGCAAGAGGACCAAGATGTACCTAGTTGTGTGACAATATTGTCTTTATGCTAGCAGGCTAAACAAAGACAAATATAATCATTTTTAAAACTGATGAGGGGACAGTATGCATTCTGTCTAAATTAAACCATAGACTACACTATCAGTTGATGGGACACAGGGCTGATCTGTAGGGGGCCTATTTTCAAAAACCTAAAATTCAAATATTTTTAAAACCACAGCCGCTAGCGACCTAAAACCAAAACAGGCACCTCAGTTAGGCATATACGAGTCTCCATGAGCAGCGACATCAAAAAATTCAAAGTCATTCCCTAATAAAACCCTATTAATTATTTCTTTATACAAGTATAATAAAACTTAAAATGGCTAAAAAAAATTCTCAAATATTATGCTAGATGCACAAAAATCCCCAAATGCAGAGATAATCTTTTATATTTTCAGGATCAATTGCAATATTTAACACATTGTAAAGATGTCCCGATCGATTGGGTCCGATCACGTCATTTTCAAAGTATCGGAATTGGCAAAAAAATATCGGACATGCCTTTTTTAATCTTTTTTAATCTTTTTTTTTATTTTTTTTATTAAATCGTTTTCTAATTGCATTTAACGTTACAGACAAAAAGTCTTACACTCATCCAGAGTCTTTAGTTTTGTCTTAAAGTAGGGCTATCAAATTTATCGCGTTAACGGCGGTAATTAATTTTTTTTAATTAATCACGTTAAAATATTTAACGCAAGTAACGCATGCGCTGCATGCCCACTCACGCATTGTCGCATTCCATCTATAATGGCGCCGTTTTACCTATATATAGAGCTAAAAGGAAGCGTAAAATGAGTAGAGTGAATTTTTTAATTGGCTAAAGCCCTACAATCCCTCCCTCAACAATTAGAAATATCGTGGGAAGCAATGTGGGGAAGAAAGGTAGTAGTTGATCTTTTTCTAAACACCCTATGTTACTTCCCAACACAGAGAAGATATATCAATTGGTGCCACTACGCACAGTCATGGTTGCACTTCCCATCTTGCATTTGGGCAGAACAGTTAAACGGCTACAGTATTATTTACTGAAAGCTCAACAAATACACTAGATGGCAATATTTAGTCACAATATACAAAGTCACATGTATCCTTTAAGAATTACAAGTCTTTCTATCCGTGGATCCCTCTCACAGAAAGAATGTTAATAATGTAAATGCCATCTTGAGGATTTACTTTCATAATAAACAAATACAGTACTTATGTACTGTATGTTGAATGTATATATTCGTCCGAGTTTTATTCATTTGAATCGGGAGCAAAAAAAAACAAAAAAAAAAGCAATCGGATCGGGAAATATCGGGATCGGCGGATACTCAAACTAAAACGATTGGGATCGGATCGGGAGCAAAAAAACATGATCGGAACAACCCTGACATATTGTATAAGTTTTTGCCCAAAATAGCAACTTTTTTTTTTGTCTGGGTGTGCAAGTTTTCAATAGCTAATAAATCACCCGATTTTCTCATCAGAAACTTAATACTTGAGGAAAGCATGCAGAATCATCTTAATTTTACTCAACAAAAGCAAAATTTGCATTGAAAGTTGAATTCCGCTATTGTGTAGAGATACAAAATCCAACATGGCGGCCGTCACGAAACAAAGAGCTTTTTAAGTTGAAAATTCTTGTAAATAAATGCTTAAATCGCAGAATTTCTATAGATATGAACGTAAAACAGTCTAGGTCTTGGTTAAAAGCAAAGAAACGGGTAGTTATTGTTTATTTTACGTAAACATTTCAAGCAAAAGTTCCTTGTTGTGTAATCCAACATGGCAGCCGTCACGAAACAAAGCTTTTTAAGTGGAAAATTCTTGTACAAAAATGCTTAAATTGCAGAATTACTATAGGTATGAAAGTAAAGCAGTTATTGTTTATTTTTACGTCAATATTTCAAGCAAAAGTTACGTATTGTGTAATCGAACATGGTGGCCATCACAAAACAAAGAGCTTTTTAAGTTCAAAATTCTTGTAAATTGCGGAATTTCTATAGATATGAACGTAAAACAGTCGAGGCTTCTTGGTTTAAAGCAAAAAAAACACACAAAAAACGGGCAGTTATTGTTTGTTTTCAGTAAATATTTCAAGCAAAAATTACGTATTGTGTAATCCAACATGGTGGCCGTCACAAAACAAAGAGCTTTTTAAGTTCAAAATTCTTGTAAATAAATGTTTAGATTGCGGAATTTCTATAGATATGAACGTAAAACAGTTGAGGTTTTTTGGCAAAAGGCAAAAAAAAACAAAAAACGGGCAGTTATTGTTTATTTTGCGTCAATATTTCAAGCAAAAGTTACATATTGTGCAATCCAACATGGTGGCCGTCACAAAACAGAGGTTTTTAAGTTGAAAATTCTTGTAAAGAAATGCTTAAGTCGCGTAATTTCTATAGATATGAACGTAAAACATTCTAGGTTCTTGGTTAAAAGCAAAAAAACGGGCAGTTATTGTTTATTTTACGTAAATATTTCAAGAAAAAGTGACGTATTGTGAAATCCAACATGGTGGCAGTCACGAAACAGAGTTTTTTTTAGTTGAAAATTCTTGTAATTAAATGCTTAAAACGCGGAATTACAATAGATATGATAATAAAACAGTCTAGATTTTTGGTTAAAAGCAAAAAACGGGCAGTCATTGTTTATTTTACGGAAATACAGTGGGGCAAATAAGTATTTAGTCAACCACTAATTGTGCAAGTTCTCCCACTTGAAAATAGAGAGGCCTGTAATTGTCAACATGGGTAAACCTCAACCATGAGAGACAGAATGTGGAAAAAAAACAGAAAATCACATTGTTTGATTTTTAAAGAATTTATTTGCAAATCATGGTGGAAAATAAGTATTTGGTCATTACCAAAAGTTTATCTCAATAGACCCTACACACGTGACGTCACAGCCACGCCCCCGCGCCATGATGTCCGCATACTCGCCATAGAAATGCATTAGCGCTTCGTAAATTCTTCCTATTATTGCACGTTTTACTGCTCGTCAACATTAATACTCAAAATGGTGAAGTCGTGTGTGGCGGTCGGTTGCAAAAACAGAGAAGATAGACGGAGAGACTTGAATTTTTACCGTATTCCGAGAGACACGAAGAGGAGGCCGCGATTGACTGCTGCAATTCGACGAGACAACTGGGCTCCAAACGACTACCACAGATTATGTAGTAGTCATTTTATATCTGGTAAGATGCATTTAATATATATTTAGAGGGTTTCGGGCTGACAACCACAATTAAGATCATTGCTAGGCTAATCGCCGACAACATACACGTATGTATGTAGTTAGTGCTATCGCTAAACCATATAAACATTAAAAGCCCTAGCTCCATTGACAAATGACATGAAATACATTAGACTTGACAGTGGATGTTAGCAAGAACAAAAGATTTTCAATTGAAAATTTCGTAACTCACCTTCCGAGCACAAGATTCATGCCGAATTTTCGTGGACGAGGACGTGTTTCACCTAACCAGCAACGTAGCATTTATAAGCCTCCAAGCTCTTAAAGTTTTTCAAACTTTCGTGAGAATAGGCTGATTTTGTGTGGGTATCAGATGTCAGGCGAAGCCAGCGGGTCGAAAAACATCGATTTAGGCATCAAATACGGATCTGGCGAATGGATAAACTGAAGCTTTTCCACGTAACGCCTTTTATGCAACGGATCCAATGAGTTTACAGCGTCAGATAACACCGGGGCTTCCATGAATTGCTCTATAACTTGCTCGACTAATAGAAAACAATGAGAATAGGTCTGAAAAAGAGGTACAATATGGCGGCCGGAAACAGCGACACGCCCATTTTGTGACGTAGGTGAGTAGGGTCTATACTTTGTTATGTACCCTTTGTTGGCAATAACGGAGGCCAAACATTTTCTGTAACTCTTTACAAGCTTTTCACACACTGTTGCTGGTATTTTGGCCCATTCCTCCATGCAGATCTCCTCTAAAGCAGTGATGTTTTGGGGCTGTCGTTGGGCAACATGGACTTTCAGCTCCCTCCACAGATTTTCTATGGGGTTGAGATCTGGAGACTGGCTAGGCCACTCCAGGACCTTGAAATACTTCTTACAAAGCCACTCCTTTGTTGTCCTGGCTGTGTGTTTGGGATCATTGTCATGCTGAAAGACCCAGCCACGTCTCATCTTCAATGCCCTTGCTGATGGAAGGAAATTTTCACTCAAAATCTCTCGATACATGGCCCCATTCATTCTTTCCTTTACACAGATCAGTCATCCTGGTCCCTTTGCAGAAAAACAGCCCCAAAGCATGATGTTTCCAGCCCCAGGCTTCACAGTGGGTATGGTGTTCGTCGGATGCAATTCAGTATTCTTTCTCCTCCAAACACGAGAACCTGTGTTTCTACCAAAAAGTTCTATTTAGGTTTCATCTGACCATAACACATTCTCCCGGTCCTCTTCTGGATCATCCAACTGCTCTGTAGCGAACTGCAGACAGGCCTGGATGTGTACTGGCTTCAGCAGGGGGACACGTCTGGCAGTGCAGGATTTGAGTCCCTGGCGGCGCATTGTGTTACTGATAGTAGCCTTTGTTACTGTGGTCCCAGCTCTCTGCAGGTCATTCACTAGGTCCCCCTGTGTGGTTCTGGGATTTTTGCTCACCGTTCTTGTTATCATTTTGACGCCACGGGGTGAGATCTTGCATGGAGCCCCAGATCGAGGGAGATTATCAGTGGTCTTGTATGTCGTCCATTTTTTAAATAATTGCTCCCACAGTTGATTTCTTTACACCAAGCATTTTACCTATTGCAGATTGAGTCTTCCCAGCCTGGTACAGGTCTACAATTTTGTCTCTGGTGTCCTTTGACAGCTCTTTGGTCTTGACCATAGTGGAGTTTGGAGTGTGACTGACTGAGGTGTGGACAGATGTCTTTAATACCGATAATGAGTTAAAACAGTTGCCATTAATAAAGGTAACGAGTGGAGCCTCGTTAGAAGAAGTTAGACCTCTTTGACAGCCAGAAATCTTGCTTGTTTGTAGGTGACCAAATACTTATTTTCCACTCTATTTTGGAAATAAATTCTTTAAAAATCAAACAATGTGATTTTCTGTTTTTTTTTTTTTTCACATTTGGTCTCTCATGGTTGAGGTTTACCCATGTTGACAATTACTGGCCTCTCTAATCTTTTCAAGTAGGAGAACTTGCACAATTGGTGGTTGACTAAAAGCTTATTTGTCCCACTGTATTTCAAGCAAAAGTTACATATTGTGTAATCAACATGGTAGCACGAAACAAAGATCTTTTTAAGTTGAAAATTCTTGTAAATAAATGCTTAAATCGCTGAATTTCTGTAAATATGAACTTAAAACAGTCTAGGTTCTTGGTTAAAAGCAAAAAAAACGGGCAGTCGTCGTTCATTTTACGTAAATATTTCAAGCTAAAGTTACACAAATTTTATCCATTGATTTTTTTTTTCCAAGTTTCAAAGTTCATGCATGGTGCTATTTAACCCTTTAACACCTAAGCCTATTTTGGCCGAATTTGCATGCATTTGATGTTGCCTTTATATTTCAAAGAAAAAATTGTTCACAATGGCCAAGTTGGGTCCCTTTTTTCAGGACACCTTGAACTTCATGTCCAAACTGTTGTTTTCTTCACTGACCAATTTTAATCCACATTTTGGACCCAAAAAGACAAAAAAAATCCGAAAATATTTTTTCAAAATTTGTAATGTTGGTGTCCCATTGACAACCAAACATGCTCGACCAACCGTTTTGAAGCTTGATAATCAACTTGTTATGATAAACATTTAATAGAAAAAAAATAAAATTGAATAGTTTTATGTTTGACTATTCAACACAAACAGCGGGTATGGTCATAGGCGTTTTTGGCCTTTACACATACTAGGGTCAAAACAGGTTATATACAGTGCAAAATAGTGAGAAAAAAATTATATATATCATCTAACACAAAAAGGGTTTGGAGGATATCTCTTTGTGAAGTTAGGTATTATACCCATCACCTTATCTAAAGTATACGCACATGCAATCAAGCTTTTTGAACAGACATCTATATAAAAATTGAAAAGATTCATAGTGAAGAAAAAATATATATAACATTGGAAAAAAAGTATTTTCAAAATTATTGACAAGTAGTTCAGTTCAATTCAATTTTTTCAGGCATGCGACTTGATAAAGTTTTTTTTTTTTTTTGCGCACTCAATAAAGTTTGTTTTTGAACAGGTCACTGAGCTGCGTCACATAGAACGTCACACAGCCTACTCTTCTGCCGTTTGAGCGCTGCTGTCACTTCTACTCGCCGAGACGCCGACTAATCCGAGGAAAACGACAAATACAGCTCATCCTATTCCTTGAGTTGATGAAAAAATGCATTAGCTTGCGCTAAGTTTAGTTTTCGATTCATTCTGCACGTTTCAAAGTCGCTCGCGCAATCCAACCGGTGTTCATGCCTCCTTTTCCTTAGTTGGCGCCTAGCTCGGCAATTTATTAAAAATGTTCACATTCGGTTCGTCCTTCTTGACATCACAACGGATCTTGGGATATCTAATCTTTTGTGCTGCTTTCGGTTTTGAAAAAGGACAAGAAATGATGGAAATATGGAGATAGATACATGGTACATGCAGCGTTTTAATGCATATTAATGAGTGCAATAAAACTATAAAACTCAAATGACATTATCTCTCGTTTCTCTTGGTCGATTGACTTCAAATAAAAACTGGTGTGGACATCAACTTCCGCACTTTCAAATGAGACCAACCAGCGGCACGTGGGTGACGTAATTACAGCGTGACGAAGCTTCGAAGACGACATGCGTAAACGCGTCGCTCCCGACACGTTCGGTGTTAAAGGGTTAATATAATAATGACCTTGAATCCTCGACCAAATCACACTCCTGCCTGCTTGTATGCATTAAAACATTCGTCCTAATTCCACCTAAATCCGGTGTTAGAACGCAGTGTGTATTTAAGTTTAACACAGTGAAAGCTAACTTAATGTTCTGCCCGGGTCAGCCCCCTTACAGGAAGGTGTGGCGCAATATCTGCGGGAGCTGTCTTGTCAACTGATGGTGGAGTCTATGATTAAACTGGGATATTTTCTTAATAGAAACAACATATCCCCCAACTCGTCACGCTTCAGATCTCAGTGCAGTGTGTGATTACATTTTTTTGCTGCATCTAATTTTCTCCCCATCTTTGGTTTATAGAGCAATTACTACATAGGCCATAAACCTTCACACTAGCACGTGTGGAAGCCAAGGCGGGTCGATTGGCAATGTGGGGGCAGAGTAGTCATAAGGCACCATGCAAACCAAATGAAGTCAGCCATTATACCTTTCAAAATGCACTATATGAGCCTCGCCAAGTGTTATTTCCATTTCATTGTGTCAATTTGCCGCATCTGCCGCCCGTTACTGGCAGAAATATGCTTCAAAAGTCATCTTTGAATCTCTAGTCACATTTGAAGCCTCTCGCATGTGGCGACGTTTGAATCAAATGTCATTACTGAACTGTCAGATGTTGAAGGAGTGTATGGAATTAAAAGATATATAAGCGCCTAAGCCTATTGATCACTGTCACACTGCCACAAAGGTGTTTATCACTTTGGGGACTAGCCTGTGAAATTGTGGGCTGTCTTCGAGATATTGTGATGTCATTGCAAATCAAGTTTAATAGCTAACAAGCTGCTTGCTAGGAAAGTGTTGTGCTAACCAGTGGTGGATGAAGTACCGTAATTTCTGGACTATAAGGCGCACCTGACTATAAGCCGCCAGCCACCAAATTTGACATGAAAACGGCATTTGTTCATAGATAAGCCGCACTAGACTATAAGCCGCAGTTGTCCTCATTGTATTATAGGATATTTACACCAAAAGATATTAACTGGTAACATTTCATTTGACAATGGCATCATGAAACCAAATGAACCACCATTAACGTTTGAACCAATTTGGTGCAAAGCCTTATTGTTAGAGATGTCCCGATCGATCACGTCATTTTCTAAGTATCGGAATCGGCAAATATATATCGGCCATGCCTTTTTTTATTATATATATTTTTTAATTAATTCGATTTTTAATTGTATTTAACGTTACAGACATAATATGTTACACTCATCCAGAGTCTTTAGATTTCTCGTAGAATTATCATAGATATCCCGAAAACGGGGGCATTTACTTAGTTGATAAATGAGTCACGTTAAAGCATTTGATGCTAATAATATTTGCGCCGTACGACCCTTTCACTCATCAACATTTTCAATCTATAAAGACGCCATTTTATCTACAAAGAGAGATAAAGTCAACTTTATTTGAGTAGAGTGCATTAGAGCAGTCATAAATTACATTTCTCATTTGATCAAAATCTAACAAGGCCTCTCCCTATAATTGGTAATGAAATGGTAAGTAACATCGAAAAGCAAGGTGGCCACCATACATAGTCTTTATTGATATCTTTAGGCCTTAACTTAAAGCCCGAAGCACAGATGGTATATCCATTGTTAGCATGACTCACAGTCATGGTTTTACTTCCCATCATGGTTCCACTTTCCCATCATGCCTTAGGGCATGCTGCAGTATCTGAACTGAAAGCTCAACAAATACACTAGATGGCAGTATTTAGTCACAATACACAAAGTCCCAAGTCTGTCTATCCGTGGATCCCTCTCACAGAAAGATTGTTAATAATGTAAATGCCATCTTGAGGATTTATTGTCCTAATAAACAAATACAGTACTTATGTACTGTATGTTGAATGTATATATATATTCGTCCAAGTTTTATTCATTTTTTTCTTAATGCATTGCCAAAATGTATATGATCGGGAAAAATTATCGGGAATTATCAGAATTGAATCGGGAGCCAAAAAAAGCAATCGGATCGGGAAATATCGGGATCGGCAGATACTCAAACTAAAACGATCGGGATCGGATCGGGAGCAAAAAAAAACATGATCGGAACAACCCTACTTATTGTTTTAAAAATCCTCATTTGGCCATCACTGCTCCCTTGGGGGAGACAGTCAACCTCTGCTGCCACCCGCTGTCAACACTGTTGTCACCCAACATTCCTCCTAGCATGCATTGCGGCGCTACATATGTAAAAACAATCAAAATTCATGTCCTGTGCTAATTATTTCTTCAGTTACTGTTCCAGTTGTTTCATTAATAATGGTATTTGGTAAAATTTTCTTGGATAGTGGTGTCATAATACTGTCATAATTACACTACACTGTCACAGGCATTATTGAACGCTTATAATAGATGTCGGTTAGTGTCATCCAGCAAATTATCTCACTTTTGAATGGACGTAAACGATCTGAGCTGGACATAAATGGAGTTAGTGACATAATATGCAACATGACACATTTTGACATCTGTCATAATAATTCAGTAATCCCCATGATAGTGTCGTGTCATGTCATAATTATGACGTTCTTATGACAGTCTTATGATGCCGCTGTCAAACAAAGTGTTGCCTATTAACCCAAATAAATCATCAAATAAGCCCCACTGGACTAGAAGCCGCAGGATTCAAAATGAGGGAAAAAAGTAGCGGCTTATAGTCCGAAAATTAGGGTACATGTAGTCCCCGGGTTACGACCAGTGTTGTCTAAGGTGCAAGCCTTATGTTTCAAATGTTATGTTTCAAAAAAACAAAAAATATATTTAAAAAAGCACATTTGTTGATTGTGAAGCATCCTCAGAGGCAACACCTGTATGTAACACATTTCTTTCCTGTTCTGTTCATTGTGAGTTTTCAATTGTGGTCGAATACTTGGGGCGAGTAGATGTGATTGTTTTTGATGGTGTACGGAGGCGAACTGACACATGCTAATTGTTTTTGTGGATTCTTAGTCTTGTGTCAGCAACTAATTATAAGCAAATTTGAATTACTGATGATGAAACTGATTTAATTTCTATTTTATTGAAGTTTCATTCTGCAAGTGTTTATGTCATGAGCAGCTGAATAAAGTCAGCAAACCACACGGACGTCTGACATCGTCATTTCTGAGCTTAGCTCGCTGTCTGGCTAGGACTTAGCGCCAACGTCTTGGCAAGGACAGTACAATGACGTATGGTACATGTTTTTGAATAGTTATTTTGAGATATAGATGGTATTTTGGGGTACCTAAAGCAACACTAGGTAACTTATGGTCGATTTTAGTGACACCGGTGGACAAAAGCGGTAGTGTTATGCTTTAAGGAAGACTGCGTTTCCCATGAGGACCAGCGCACACCCGCAGTGTAGTAAAATTATCATATCCCGTCACCTGCAGATGGATTAAATGAAATTTCTGTTTCCAGTGTCTGTGTGAAAGATGAATATTAATAATGTAATGAATCCAGTTCTGCTAAACAATCGCATACAGTGGGGCAAATAAGTAATTAGTCAACCACTAATTGTGCAAGTCCTCCCACTTGAAAATATTAGAGAGGCCTGAAATTGTCAACATGGGTAAACCTCAACCATGAGAGACAGAATGTGGGAAAAAAAAACAGAAAATCTCATTGTTTGATTCTTAAAGAATGTATTTGCAAATCATGGTGGAAAATAAGTATTTGGTCAATACCAAAATTTCATCTCAATACGTTGTTATGTACCCTTTGTTGGCAATAACGGAGGCCAAACGTTTTCTGCAAGCCTTTCACACATTGATGCTGGTATTTTGGCCCATTCTTCCATCCAGATCTCCTCTAGAGCAATGATTTTTCTGGGCTTCGTTGGGCAACATGGACTTTCAACTCCTTCCACAAATTTTCCATGGGGTTCAGATCTGGAGACTGGCGAGGCCACTCCAGGACCTTGAAATGCTTCTTATGAAGCCACTCTGTTGTTGCCCTCTCTGTGTGTTTGGGATCATTGTCATGCTGAAAGACCCAGCCACCTCTCATCTTCAATGTCCTTGCTGATGGAAGGAGATTTTCACTCAAAATCTCTCGATACATGGCCCCATTCATTTTTTCCTTTACACAGATCAGTTGTCCTGGTCCCTTTGCAGAAAAACAGCCCCAAAGCATGATGTTTCCACCCCCATGCTTCACAGTGGGTATGGTGTTCT
The DNA here is from genome assembly GCF_030265065.1 of Corythoichthys intestinalis. NCBI lineage: Eukaryota > Metazoa > Chordata > Actinopteri > Syngnathiformes > Syngnathidae > Corythoichthys > Corythoichthys intestinalis. The sequence goes on along the minus strand of NC_080397.1, from coordinate 60,377,623 downwards.
TCGGATGCAATTCAGTATTCTTTCTCCTCCAAACACGAGAACCTGTGTTTTTACCAAAAAGTTCTAATTTGGTTTCATCTGGCTTCAGCTGGTGGACATGTCTGGCAGTGCAGGATTTGAGTGCCTGGCGGCGCATTGTGTTACTGATAGTAGCCTTTGTTAATGTGGTCCCAGCTCTCTGTAGGTCATTCACTAGGTCCCCCCGTGTGGTTCTGGGATTTTTGCTCACCGTTCTTGTTATCATTTTGTCGCCACGGGGTGAGATCTAGCATGGAGCCCCAGATCGAGGGAGATTATCAGTGGTCTTGCATGTCTTCCATTTTGTAATAATTGCTCCCACAGTTGATTTCTTTACACCAAGCGTTTTACGTATTGCAGATTCAGTCTTCTGGTGCAGGTCTACAGTTTTGTCTCTGCTGTCCTTCGACAGCTCTTTGGTCTTGGCTATAGTGGAGTTTGGAGTGTGACTGACTGAGGTTGTGGACAGGTGTCTTTTATACCGATCATGAGTTAAAATGCCATTGATACAGTTAACGAGTGGAGCCTCGTTAGACCTCGTTAAAAGAAGTTAGACCTCTTTGACAGCCAGAAATCTTGCTTGTTTGTAGGTGACCAAATACTTATTTTCCACTCCAATTTGGAAATAAATTCTTTAAAAATCAAACAATGTGATTTTCTGTTTTTTTTCCCCCACATTCTGTCTCTCATGGTTGAGGTTTACCCATGTTGACAATTACAGGCCTCTCTAATCTTTTCAAGTAGAACTTGCACAATTGGTGGTTGACTAAATACTTATTTTGCCCCACTGTAGGTATAGAAACTATAGTTGAATTATATAGTATATAACCGTGCAGAATGAAAAAAGTAATAAAATCGACTGCACTGTAAACAGAAGCTTAACAAGCTCAAAAAACTCCAAAACTTACGTATCTTAATTGCGCATTGTAAGCAACTATCAGGTGCATTTAAAGGCCGTTTGAAGGCGCACTGCTTTCATTGTTGTGTTTTTATTGGGTAATATCTTGTTCTTGGGTAAAATCTTGATTGTACTCGTTTTGCTCCCTCTAGTGCTTAATAACTGCATAGATGCAGGGGGCTTATTGATTGTGCCGGAGGCATGAAAATGAAACTATCAATTCACAATGAGAAAAACAAAGAAACATACGTAACATTTCACGCAGGCGACAATTCAAAAAGTAGTGGAATGAAGAGTACAGATACTGTATGTCCTGTAAAATGTAGTAAGTAAAAAGTACCACTTCATATTTGTACTCAAATCAAGTACAGATACACAAAAATGTACTTAAGTACAGTAACGAAGTACTTTTAGTTTCCCCTCTGGTACTAACCATACCTGTTTTCTACAATCTGCTGTCTGATCATCTTCACATATTCAAAACTCTCCACGCAGCAGATGTCGTACACAAGGATGTAGGCGTTGGCGTTGCGAACGCCTCTGCAACGTAAATCCAGCCACTCCTAGAGGACACACATGAACAGATAATAATTTATTACTTTAATCTGTGCGCATGGAGCTTTATGAGTCAACGGAAAGGTCATTCTTTCATACTTTAAAACATTTGGACACTATTTGGATTATTAGATTGAAATGCATTTTATCTTGAGCTGCTGAGTGTATTTACAGACTGATCAACTAAAAAGTAACATTAAATATATAATTTAAAGATTAAACATCATATAATAGTTTATAAAAAAAATAGATTTACAGTCAAGTTTAAATACAAATCCTTAGGACATTTATAAATATTAAACAAAAACATACAAGTTGAACAGATAATGAAGGAATGACACTGTTTAGCAGACAGATTTTTATTAATAGAATACAGTTTACTCTTTGACGATAGATGCAGTGGTATGAAAAAGTATCTGAACCTTTTAAATTTCTCACATTTCTGCATATAATCACCATCAAATATGATCTGATCTTTGTCAAAATCACACAGATGAAAAAACAGTGTCTGCTTTAACTAAAACCACTCCAACATTAATAGGTTTTCATATTTTAATGAGGACAGTGTGAAAACAATAACAGAAGGGGGAAAAATAAGTAAGTGACCCATCACAATATTTTGTGGGCCCCCACTTTGGAAGGAATAACTTCAACCAGGCGCTTCCTGTAGCTGCAGATCAGTTTGACACATCGATCAGGACTAATGTTGGCCCATTTTTCTCTACAAAACCGCTGTAGTTCAGTCAGATTCCTGGGATGTCTAGCATGAATCGTTGTCTTTAGGTCATGTTACAGCATCTTAATGCGGTTCAAGTCTGGACTTTGACTTGGCCACTCCAGAATGTGTATTTTGTTTTCCTGAAACCATTCTGAAGTTGATTTACTTATGTGTTTTGGATCACTTGTTGCAGCATCCATCCTCTTTTTAGCTTCAACTGTCTGACAGACGGAATCAGGTTTTTCTGCAAAACATCCTGATAAACCTTTGGATTTATTCTTCCATTAATGATTGCAAGTTGTCCAGGCCCTGAGGCAGCAAAACAGCCCCAAATCATGATGCTCCTTCCACCATGCTTCACGGTGGGGATGAGGTGTTGATGTTGGTGAGCTGTTCCATTTTTCCTCTTCACATGACATTGTGTGTTACTCCCAAACAATTCAACTTTGGTTTCATCAGTCCACAAAACATTTTGCCAAAACTTCTGTTGGGTGTTCAAGTGCCTTTTTGCGAACATTAAACAAAGTTGTTTTTTTTATTTTTTTCGACAGCAGTGGCTTCCTCCGTGGAGTCCTCCCATGAACACCATTCTTGGCCATAGTTTTACAAATAGTAAATGTGTGCACAGAGGTATTGGACTGTTCCAGTGATTTTTGTAAGTCTTTAGCAGACACTCTAGGGTTCTTTTTTTTTACCACTCTGAGTATTCTGCGCTGAACTCTAGCATCATCTTTGGTGGACGGCCACTCCTTGGGAGAGAAGCAACAGTGCCAAACTCTCTCCATTTGTAGACAACTTGTCTGACTGATGAACATCCAGACTTTTAGAGATGGTTTTGTATCCGTTCCCAGCTTTATACAAATCAACAATCCTTGTGATCGCAGGTCTTCAGACAGCTCTTTTGACCGAGCCATGATGCACATCAGACAATGCTTCTCATCAAGGCAATTTTTACCAGGTGTGTGTTTTATAGTGGGCAGGGCAGCTTTAAACCACTCATCAGTGATTGGGCACAAATAAAAAAAACGGTTTCAATTGTTCTTTAAATCTCCTTAGGCAGAGGGTTCACTTACTTATTCCCCCCTCTTCTGTCATTATTTGCATGCTATCCTCATTAAAATATGAAACCCTATCAATGCTTGGGTGGTTTTAGTTAAAGAAGACACTGTTTTTACATCTGTGTGATTTTGACAAAGATCAGATCACATTTGATGGTGATTTTATGCAGAAATGTGAGAAAGGTTAAGATACTTTTTCATACCATTCTATCATCATGATAATAATATAATTTTGTATCAAATGACATTTTCAGTTTCGTACATCAGTCTTGTTTGTGATCGTGTTTATGCTGGACATACTCGTATATGAGCCTAGTGCTGCAACGATTCATCGATTAACGCGAGTAATTCGATTTGAAAAAAGCTTCGAATCAAATTTTGCTGCTTCGAGGATTCGTATAATAAGAGTGGCATTGTAATGGTTTGTTTTTAAAGCGTTTGCATTTAGTTTTATTGATTTGGATGGATATACTGCCCTCTCGTGGCAACTGTGAATATGAAATAACTCATCTAACATGGCTGAGTCCAGCTGCTCCCTGTTAAGACCAACACAAGGTAATTTTTTGTTCGAGCTAATGTTTGTTTATGCATTCGTTATTTAGTTTAGAAGTACATTTTTGTGGGAATATGTGTTAGAATGATTTGTTAAGAGCTTGTAAAAAAAAAAAAATAATAATAATAATAGTAATAAAAAGTTATTAGCATTTAAGCTAGCGGACTTTTTCTATGCAAGTTAGCCAGTTTTTCTTTTGTTGTACTTAGATCCTCATTTAGCTATTGTTTTAATATTGTTTGAGGCTAAGCTAAGTTTTAAATGCATTTACTGCTCTTGTGAAATGAGAATTTTATTTTGTATTTGCATTTAATACGCTTTTGAAAGTGTAATCTTAGCAAGCCAAAATAAATATGATTGCAAGCATAAACACTTGTTTATTTGTTTTACATCTCCTAAAATTTATTCAGCAACGCATTAAATGTTAATAATCTGATTACTCGATTATTCGAACTAACTGATCGATAGATTAATCGATAACTTAAATCATTGATAGCTGCAACCCTACAGAGGTCCATGATTGCAAAGGCACAGTGACTCTTATTTAGATGAAAAACAGTCCCACTTTCACATGCATTTGAAGAATCTGTTTACTATGTTGGCAAATTCTTGTGAGAATACATTCCGCTGGTTAATAATGCAGGAAGCTCCGGTTGTTTTGTCCCGACTCATATGCACCGGATACTTTCACTTCAAAACTAACTACAATGGGAAAAACAATGGAATACGCATTAATAATAGAGATAAGATGAACAGCATGTGCTCATTTAGTTCTTCCACTTGGTTCACTTTGACTCAAGGTTGTTGGAGAATTGCTCCAGAGAAGTGGATGACCCATAGCAAAGACAAAAACCATGGTGAGTGTCTGCCATCAGGGGCTAAAAAGTAACAAAATAATCCAGAAATACAATTGCATTGCCAAAAGACACAAAAATTGAAACATTTTATTCTCCGCAACACCTAAACCCAACATGAAAAAGCGGAAGAGAAAGTACTGTAAACAGTACAGTACCGTAACATGTTTTGTTCAAATAAAAACAAAAAAATAACCCTTTTTTCCCAGTATCGGATCAGTACTTGGTATCAGCAGATTCTCAAAATCGCGTATGGTATATGGAAAAATAGACGGTGCCAGTTGAATGTCAGTGTGCTGTAATGGCAAGTGTATGGTCAAAAATCACAACCACACGTTTTTCTGCCATTCAAAATGAATAGAAAATTTGGACGTGCATAGCCGTCAATGACATGGAAGTCCATGGCCCGCAAAAATGCCCTATACAAAAAAATACCATAACCCATTTTGCCATATACCAAAAAAATGCCACATACCAAAATCCATGTTGCCATATACAAAAAAATGCCACATGACAAATAAAAATGCCATGTACCAACAGCCATTATGTTACATTCTAACAGAAATGCGACATACCAAAATCCATTTTGCCACACACACAAAAATGCCATATACCAAAGCCATTTTGCCACATACCAAAATCCATGTTGCCATGTAAAAAAAAAGCCACATACCAAAATCCATGTTGCCATTAAAAAAATTTTGAAAAAAAACAGCTATATACAAAAAAAATGCCACATACCAAAATCCATTTTGCCACACACACAAAAATGCCATATACCAAAAGCCATTTTGCCACATACCAAAAAAAATACCACATACCAAAATCCATGTTGCCACGTATAAAAAAGAAAACACACCAAAAAAAAAAAAAAAAATAGCTGTCAATAGCATGGGCGTGCATGGTCTGCAAAAATGCCATATACAAAAAAAATACAAAAATCCATTTTGCAAAATACCAAATAAAAATGCCTTGTACCAAAATCCATTATGCTACATACCAATAGAAATGCCACATACCAAAATCCATTTTGCCACACACAAAAAAGCCACATATCAAAAAATACCACATACCAAAATCCATGTTGCCACAGACAAGAGAAATGCCACATACCAAAAGCCATTTTGCCACATATCAAAAAAATGCCACATACCAAAAGCCACTTTGCCACATTAAAAATGCCACACACAAAAAAACCCACATACCAAATAAAAATGCCATGTACCAAGCCATTTTGCAACATGCTGAAAGAAATGCCACATCCCAAAATCCATTTTGCCACATACCAAAAAAAAGAGAAGTCATTCACCAAAATTTTGCCACATACCAAAAAAATGCCACATACCAAAAGCCATTTTGCCTTATACAAAAAAAGCTACATACCAAATAAAAATGCCACATACCAAAAGCCATTTTGCCACATACCAAAAAATGCCACATACCCCAAAAAAGATGTCATTCACCAAAAGCCATTTTGCCACATACCAAAAATTGCCATATACAAAAAAAGATGTCATGTACCAAAAGCTATTTTGCCACATACCAAAAATTGCCACATACCAAAAATAAATAAATAATAATAAAAAAAAAAAAGCCACATATCAAAATCCTTTTTGCCATATACAAAAAAATGCCACATGCAAAAAAAATGCCATGTACCAAAAGCCATTTTGCCTCATACAAAAAAATGCCACATACTAAAAAAAAGGCCACATATCAAAATCCATGTTGCCATATATAAAAAAAAATGCCACATACCACATAAAAATGCCATGTACCAAAAGCCATTATGTTACCTACCAACAGAAATGACACATACCAAAATCCTTTTTGCCACATACAAAAAAAAATGCCACATACCGAAATCCATTTTGCCACACACAAAAGAAATGCCACATACCAAAAGCCATTTTGCTGCATATAAAAAAAAAATGCCACATACCAAAAGCCATTTTGCCACATTAAAAAAAATGCCACATACCAAAAAAAAAAAAAAAAAAAAAAAAAAGCCGTTTTGCCACATACCAAAATCCATTTTGCCATATACAAAAAAAAATGCCACATACCAAATAAAAATGCCATGTACCAAAAGCCATTATGCCACATGCCAAAAGAAAAGCCACATACTAAAATCCATTTTGCCACACACAAAAAATTGCCATATACCAAAAGCCATTTTGCCACATACCCAAAAAATGCCACACACCAAAAGCGATTTTGCTACATTAAAATTAAATGCCACATACCCCCCCAAAAACAGGTCATATACCAAAAGCCATTTAAAAGCCATTTTGCCACATACCAAAATCCATTTTACCATGTACAAAAAAAAAAGCCACATACCAAATAAAAATGCCATGTACCAAAAGCCATTATGCCACATGCCAAAAGAAAAGCCACATACTAAAATCCATTTTGCCACACACAAAAAATGCCACACACCAAAAGCGATTTTGCTACATTAAAATTAAATGCCACATACCCCCCAAAAAACAGGTCATATACCAAAAGTCATTTAAAAGCCATTTTGCCACATACCAAAATCCATTTTACCATGTACAAAAAAAAGCCACATACCAAATAAAAATGCCATGTACCAAAAGCCATTATGCCACATGCCAAAAGAAAAGCCACATACCAAAATCCATTTTGCCAAACACAAAAAATTGCCATATACTAAAAGCCATTTTGCCACATACCCAAAAAATGCCACACACCAAAAGCCATTTTGCTACATTAAAATTAAATGCCACATACCCCCCAAAAAACAGGTCATATACCAAAAGCCATTTAAAAGCCATTTTGCCGCCTACCAAAATCCATTTTACCATGTACAGAAGGGAAAAAAAGCCACATTCCAAATAAAAATGCCATGTACCAAAAGCCATTATGCCACATGCCAAAAGAAATACCACACATCAAAATCCTTTTTGCCACATACAAAAAAATGCCACTTACCAAAACCCATTTTGCCACACACAAAAAAATGCCATATACCAAAAGCCATTTTGCCACATACCCAAAAAATGCCACACACCAAAATCCATACTCCTATATACAAAAAAAAAAATGCCACATACCAAATAAAAGTCCAATACCAACAGAAATGCCGCATACAAAAAATGCCATATACCAAAAGCCATTTTGCCACATACATCAAAATGTCATATACCAAAAGCCATTTTGTCACATACCAAAAAAATGCCACATACCAAAATCCATTTTGCCATGTACAAAAAAAATGCCACATGCCAGATAAAAATGCCATGTACCAAAATCCATTTTGCCACATACCAAAAAAGATGTCATGTACCAAAAGCCATTTTGCTACATACCAATAGAAACATCACATACCAAAATCCATTTGGCCACATACCAAAAAAATGCCACATACCAAAATTAAATTTTCCACATACCAAATACATCTTTTCGTTCTCGCTGTTTCTCCACAATCAGATGACTCGGACTTGGGTGCAAAACTATGCGATCGTAGTCAGGAGGTTTTGTTGTATTGATGCCACTGCCAGCCATCGCACTTGGAAAAATATTGCACCGAGGTGGTGATTAGGATCCTAATTTTCATTTCATACTTCTGATTAGCATTTCACCCCTCCTTTACAAGCAATGATGGCTTTAATTATCCCCACTCTTCTCCCCTGTGGTAATTACGTTACAGGACTACATTCCGAAGCACTGTGTAACACAAAACTGTAATGTGGGGAGTCTTTTTACAATGCTTAAAATATGACTTCACGTTGCACAGAAACAAATAAGATCCATCATTTAAATGGCGGTGGGGCATGAGGGAGAGCATTGGTGTAACTTGCAAAGATGGAAATGCAAACACACTGGAGTGAAGGCGGCTGGCAGAGAGTGAGGACCGCACACATCTGCGGAGATAATGAGGCTGCTCAAACATGGAGGCAAACATGCAACATCTTCAACATCAAAGGTGAAAGACAAGGGAAGGCAGTTTCTTTTCTCATTTATATGTATAGATGGTTGTCAGATTAATAGGAGAAGTGATTTAATAACATAATAACAGCATGTCAACACAGCTCGCCCTCATCTGACAATGGTCAGGTGCACAGTGACTTGAGTTGCAGCACAGCTAAAAATAGCATCTTGTATTCTCATCTCATATCCTCCTTGTGGTCCCAGCCTGTTTTTAAACGTGGAGGACAAGGAGGAGTAAAAGGAGGAGGGGCAGAGTAAGAGAATTTCTCCACTGCTGAGCAAAACAAGGTAAGAAACGAAGATGGGAGAGGCTTTCACGCAGCGCTGATGGAGTCAAGTGGATTTTTAAAAATGCATGTGTTGGCATGTTTTGTGGCGCTAGTGTGCCTGGCTGTGAAGTACTGTTTGGAGACTTCTGGGAGGGAAAAGAGCATCTCCTCCTTGTCTACTCAAGAGCCAAAACACAACACGTCTCCCTGACAACAGCAGACAAATGACAAAGTCTCTGATTTAAGGCACCCAATTGAATTATGATGATACTCATGGAACCCATGAGGGGGTGGGGTGTCGTGTAATTAGCATCAACGGCATGTCACACCATCAGATTTGCAATTAAAATATATTGCGTGCACTGAAGATAAAAACTCAATAGTAACCTTACCAAGAATCTTAGAATCTGTGTGGCACAAAAATCTTTTTAGAAATTTTGGTGTCCTTGTCCAACAGGGCTCGCCACAGGGGTTAGCACCTTGGCCGGCGACACCCCGGGGTGGCGACCACCAGGCCTGGCAGCAATTGCCTCATCAGGTGTTACCTGATGAGGCAATTGCAGTCAAGGCGCGTTCCCATATAAAAGGAGAAGAGTCGCAGGAGTTACCCTGAGCAAGGACTAAAGAGCCATTCCACAGTGCTAGTCCCCTGCTGCCCAAAAACCCAAGCCAAAGGAGGATGTGAGACGGAGGCAGGCTGGTGCAGATATGTGTCATTGAAGCAGAGAATGGCCCTGGAGGACGCTACGTGAAACAGAAAGCGGCTTGAAGATAACCGCCCTCCCTAACGGCCTCCTCCAGAGCCGCCCTCTGCCTCCAATGCAAGAGAAGGCGGAGAACAGCCCCAGAACAAGCTGCCGCCGCGAGAGAAGACACAGAACGGCCCCGGAAGAAGCTGCCGCCGTGATAGAAGGCGGAGAATGGCCCTGGAAGAAGCCACGAGAGAGGAGAGAGAACAGATCCGGAAGAAGTCACCGCCGCAAGAGAGGGCAGAGAATGGCCCGGAAGAAGCTGCTGCCATGAAAGAATGCGGAGAAATGCCCCCCTGGTAAAAGCTGTCACCGTGAGAGAAGGCGGCGAATGGCCCCAGAAGAAGTCGCCACCGTCGTGAGAGATGGCAGAGAACGCCTCTCAGAAGACGCCACCACCGCTGCAAGAGAGGGTGGAGAACGGCCCCAGAAGAAGCCGACACCGTGAGAGAAGGCAGAAAACGGCCCCGGAAGAAGCCACCACTGTGATAGAAGGTGGAGATTGGCCTCGGAAGAAGCAGTCGACACATGAGAGGGCGGAGAACGACTCTGGAAGAAGCCGTTGCTGCTGCCACCGTGAAAGAAGGCGGAAAACAGCCCCAGAAGATCCGCCACCATGAGAGAGGGCTGAGAACATCCCCAGAAGAAGCTGTCGCTGAGAGACAGGAGAGAGAATGGTCCTGGAAGAAGCCGCCTCCACAAAAGAAGGTGGAGAACGGCCCCGGAAGAAACTGCAGCCACGAAAGAAAACAGAAAACGGTCCTGGAAGAAGACGTCGCCGCAAAAAAGGTCAGAGAACGGTCTCGGAAGAAGCTGCAGCTGCAAGAGAGGACAGACAATGGCCCCAGAATAAGACGCCACTGCGAGAGAAGGTGGAGATTGGCCCCGGAAGAAGGAGTCGCTAAGAGAGAGGGCGGGGAACGACTCTGGAAGAAGCCGTTGCTGCGGCCACCGCGACAGAAGGCAGAGAACAGCCCCAGAAGATGCCATCGCTGCGAGAGAGGAGAGAGAACAGTCCTGGAATAAGCCGCCACCACAAAAGAAGGCGGAGAAAGGCCCCGGAAGAGGCCGCCGCTACGTGAGTGGACAGAGAACGGCCCCAGAAGAAGCCGTTGCCACGAGAGAGGACAGAGAACGGCC